>NC_134487.1:54210952-54510952 GCF_040206685.1 Ascaphus truei | reverse complement strand
ATCTTTTTTAACCGGCATCTTCTTCTTGCTGTCTCTTTTACAGGTTCCAATGTAAAATAATTGTTACAGTAAATTGTTATTTAGAGAACAAATACTGTAGATGCATGAATTACATTATCTTACCGCTGAATGTGTTTCCTACAAGAACATCGAGTTGATATTGATCAGCCTGCCAAATCTGCAATAGAAGAATGAAATCTAGATGTACTGTAGGCATGTCTCGTCACACATTTACTGTATGTGCCATCTTAATCATGGACTGAGACAAATTTGCTAAATGCATAGTGTTTTGAGTAAAGTGTGAAGCTCCTACTCTTAATGAAAAGTTCAAGGTCATATTAAAGAAAGAAAGGCAGTATTTAAAGCGAGACATTTCTACAATGTATATTGTATTGAAACACGTGTAAAGATCTTGGCATGCTTGGGCAAAGATACAGTGCATCCTGTACAATGCTGTACGCCATCTGCAATAAATGAATCCTACTGTAGCTACATTATGTAGCAAGACTTACTGTTTTTGGTGCCGTATGTATGTAAATATGTCTTTATTTATATAGCGCCATTAATATACATAGCGCTTCACAGCAGTAATATACAAACATGACAATCATATAAATAACAAATAATATAAATAACTTGAAGGAGAGAAGTGCTTCAGACATAGAACTAGCTCTAAACACTAGCTGATTTTGACCCACGGAGGCTTCCGTAGCCGGATCGCAGAGCAGCCTTTGCAGCCAAGCAGGACAGTTTCTTTCTCCTGCTTCGCGGACGCGGGAACGGTGCAAACAGCTGCTAATACTCGATCCTGGACTGCGTGAGGAGGCCAGGGGTTCACCCTTTATGTATGTGAGTTTTGTTGTGGATTTTAATTAATAAATGTTATTTTCAAACCATTCCATTGAAATCGTGCCTCACTTGTTCCCCTCCCCCCTCCACCACAACACCGGGGAGAGACCCTGCCTGACGCCTGAGACTGGGGAGTGAGTACCATGCTGACGTCAAGCTCGAGGGCAGTTCCTATTGTGCGGCCAGCAGATATGGATGGGCTAATTTAACCCCAAAGTTACCAACCCTCTGCAACTACTCACACTGGGCCGTGTGAGTATATATATTTATATATATATTCTTAAACCACACTGATTCGCTTGCACTGACGTTGGGAGGGGCCAGAACTGCCTAAAGGAAGATACCATTTATTATCTTTGCTTACACATGGCCGTGTAAGTACATTAGCATCCTATTTTTGCCCCCTGCCCAACTTTAAAAGACCTTTGTCACTACTATATCGTTTTTATTTGATGTGCTGTATACTTCTCTAATCCCATGCTCCCCCTATGCTTGTTTGTTCCCATATCTTTGTAAGGGCTCTGGATTATCCCTTTATTGGGGTCGAAGCAGAAGGGATCTTAAAGTTGGCTCAAAGCATCTGCTAGAGAGCCGTTGTTGATTTGATTGCTACATTGTAAGCACACTTTTGTTTTAAACTCAAGGTAAGCGCCTGGTTGTTTTTTCTATTTTGTTCTTCAGACATAGAAGTAATATTTAGGAAAAGGAGTCCCTGCTCAAAAGAGTTTATAATCTAATTGGTTGGTAAGAAGCACATACAGAGACAGTAGGAGGGCGTTCCGGTAAGTGCATCTGCAAGGTTTATGTATGAGGTGTTAATTACCAGCCATGGAGCTACTCATATGCTTCCTTAAGCAGTTATGCTTTGAGGTGGGTCTTAAATATTGATAGAGAGGATGCTAGTCAGATATTGAGGGGAATGGCATTCCAGAGGTATGGGGCAGTCAGTGAGAAGGTTTTAAGGCAGGAAAGGGCTTTAGATACAAAAGAGGTAGAGAGAAGACATATTTGAGCAGAACGCGAGTCGGGATGGTGTATAGCGAGAAATTAGGGCTGAGATGTAAGGAGGAGCAGAAGAGTGTGAAGCTTTAAAAGTGAGGAGGAGAATTGAGTGTGTGATATAAGATTTGATAGGAAACAAGGAGAGAAATTTCAGCAAGGGAGACGCTGAGACAGATTTCGGAAATAGTAGAGTGATTCTGGCAGCAGTATTTAGGATAGATTGTAGGGGAGAGAGGTGAGAGGCAGGAAGGCTATACAGCAGGAGGTTACAGTAGTCGAGACGGGAGAGAATGAGGGTCTGTGTCAGAGTTTTTGCAGTCCAGCAACAGAGGAAAGGGCGTATCTTGATAATATTGTGGAGCAGAAAACAACTGTTTTTTGCTACCTTTTGAATGTGAGAAGAGAATGTGAGAGGAGTCGAGTGTGACCCCTAGGCAGTGTGCTTGGGTTACTGGATGAATTATAGTACTCCCAACAGTAATGTGGAAGGAGGTAGTAGGGCCAGGTTTGGAATGAAGTATGAGGAGCTCTGTTTTGCCATGTTAAGTTTAAATCGGCGGAGTGCCATCCAGGATGATATAGCCAAGAGACATTCAGAAATTTTAGTCTGTACAGCAGGTGCAAGATATGGGGTAGAAAAGTAAATTTGTGTGTCATCAGCAAAGAGGTGATATTTGAACCAAAGAGATGTTATTAGGTCACCTAGAGAGAGTGTGTAAAGAGAAGGGGTCCCAGACAGAGCCCTGGGGCACCGCCACAGAGAGATCGATAGACGAGGAGGAGGTTTAGCAGAAGAGACACTGAAAGTACGATGGGAAAGGTAAGAGGAGATCCAGGATAGAGCTTTGTTATGAGTATGGAGATTGTGAAGGAGAAGAGGGTGGTCTACAGTATCGAATGCTGCAGAGAGGTCGAGTAATATGAGCAGAGTGTAATGACCTCTGTCTTTGGCAGAATGGAGGTCATTAGTATTTTACTGAGGGCTGTTTCAGTGGAGTGAGCCGTGCGGAAGTCAGATTTTAGAGGGTCTAGGAGAGAATAGGTGTTGAGAAAATGAAGCAACCAAGAGAATACAAAGACGTTCAAGGAGTTTAGAGGCAAAAGGCAAGAGGGGGACAGGTCGATAGTTAGAAGGACAATTAGGGTCAAGCTTGCTATTTTTGAGTAATTGTATAACTGTTGCATGTTTGAAGGAAGAGGAAAAGGTACCAGAGTAGAGGGAGGAGTTAAAAATGTGTGTGCGTGTAGGGATTATAGTAGGAGCAAGAGGTTATAGGAGATGGGAGGAAATGGGGTCAAGATGGGAGGTGGTAGAAGGATAAGAGGAGATAAGCAACTACACATCCTCCTCTGTTACAGCGGATAAAGAGTCAAGGAATGCAGGAGGAGAGATAGGAAGAAGTGTAGGATGGGGGGAGGATACAGTGTGATGGCCTGACGTTTGCATTCCACCTTTTCCTTTGAAATAGTTGGCAAAGTCCTGAGGTGAGATGGAGGAAGCAGAACAGGCAGTAGAGGGTGATCTGAGTATGGAGTCAAAGACTGAAGAGTCGGCACGGATTAGACTTGTGCATGTTGATTAATGAAGAAAAGTAGGTTTGTTTAGCTTGAGAGAGGGCAGAGTTGAAACAGGATAGCATAAATTTGTAGTGAAGGAAGTCTGCGAGAGTGTGAGATTTCCTCCAGAGACAGTCAGAGGAACGAGCGCAGGAACGCAGCATGCGTGTGTGGGAATTTACCTAAGTTCAAAGGGCGATAATGGCAGAGAGAAAGCGGGGCATGTAGATCAAGAGAGGAGGATAGGGCAGAGTTGTAGTTCCTGACCATGTTGTCAGGGTCTGGAGCAGAGCTGAGAGAGGAGAGGGAGGAGCGTAAAATTGAATCAAAAGCTAGTTAATAGGTTAATATAGGTTAATAGAGTGCAGGTCTCTGCCGAGACGAGGGAAGATGGAGGTGGAGAAGGGGAAAAGTGAGAGAGAGAAAATGAGATTAGGTGATGGTCAGAGAGAAGAAAAGGGGAAGTGGATAAATCCGAAAAAGAAAAGATTTTAGTGAAAACCAGGTCTAGGTAGTGGCCATACTTGTGGGTGCTTGCTGCAGTCCACTATTGAAGGCCAAAAGAAGAGGTTAGAGAGAGAAAGTGAAAAGACAGAGAGAGAGAGAGAGGGGTCATCAATATGGCAGTTGAAGTTCCCATGGAGAAGATGAAAAGGGAAGTTTGAGGAGAGAAAGAAAGAGAGCCAGGATTCAAAGTGAGAGAGAAAGACAGAAGGTGGATGAGTAGAGGTAGGTGGCAATAGATTACCGCCACATGGACAGGGAGTGGAAAGAAAATCTGGACAGTATGAGCCTCAAAGGAGGGAAAAGCAAGAGAGGGAGGAATAGAAAGGGTTCGGTAATGGCAGATATAGGAGAGCAGGAACCCCACACCTCCACACCTGCCATCAGGGCGCAAAGTGTTGGAGAAAGAAAGGCCACCATAAAAGAGGGCAGCTTCCAGAGCAGAGTCAGACCGAGCAAAGAGGAGCAGAGAGAGAGAGAAATAGAAGTCATGCACAGAGAGGAACTTGTTAGAAATGGAGCGAGGATTCCACGAGGATTCCAAAGGGCACAGGAGAAAGGGAGAGAAGCGGGAAGGTGACAGTGGATGGATATGAGGTTAGAGGGGTAGACACCAGAAGGAGTAGAAGTTGTATGTGGAAGGCAAGGATCAGAGCATAGAGCAACAAGACAGGGATCAGAATTGGGAGAGTATCCCCAGAAGCAAGGAGGAGAAGCATGGATAGAAAGAGAATGTGTGAGGATGATTTGTAGGGGTGTATTTTAGTGCAGGGAGTATAGCTGTGTAGTGTCAGAGGGTGCAGGTAAGAAAGGAGCTCATGTGAGCTGAGAAGGGCAAAGGAAAGAGAGATGGGGATATATATGAATAGAGAGAGATAATAAAATGTGGTAGAAAGAATTTTGAAAAGAAGTGAGGTCAAAGAAAATACAAACAGTAGTGCAGGCATGGCAACAATAATTTAGAGCTGAGATGTGCAGTCTGGGATAGATCATATCCTCCTTTCCAGCGTAGTTTCAAATCCAGGATTCAGGACCAGTGGATGTTGTGTTGTACACTTGTTTCACTTCTGTTGACGCCACACTGCATGCTACTGCGGCTTAAAAAATGCTACTTTAAATATGGGCTGCTTTAAATGTATGCTGCTTGCCACTGTATTGCTGCTCCCCCTGTGTGTCTCTAGCTATATAGGTCTTACAAGTCACCTGACTGAATTAAGTTCAGCCCAACCAGATCAATTAGCACATGTGAGGCACATTTAAACAAATGTACTTCTTAACAGGCTGTTGTCCTGGCTATGTGTTACATGTTTAATGTAATTAAGATACACATCAAGGAGTGATTAGGAGACAGCATAATCAAATTTGGGGTTTTATCAAGGAGTTTATCAATTGAATTTAGTCAAATAGACACATCAAGAGGTGATTAGGAGACAGAAGAATCACATGTGGGTTTTACCTGGGAAGAGAAGAAAAAGATGTCTGTTATAGAAAGATCAGTCCAGTAATCCAATAATCTTCCCTGTTCAACTCCACACAGCATAAAACCAAGTGTAAATCCCATGCATTTATTTACAATTTGCGGCTCCCTTATGACTACTGTACCTTACTGCTACTGAGAATCAAAGGCAAAGATATTCAGTGTGCCATCTGCCAGACACACATACTAAATTGCAATTACATAAATAACAGCACAAATAATTCTGCCAACTGACCTTAGCCGAGCCGCGGTTGATCTGTGGTAAACAAATTGCTCACACGGCTGTAATGCCGCACCCTGCCATGGTCATGTAGACAATAAGTCTTGCTTTGACTTTACCTTTTCCAGACCCAATTGATACCAGTCCCCCTTTAAAAGGCTCCAAGACCTGCAGTCCACATCACCAAATGTATCAAGAATAAGAAAAGGAATGGAAAAGAAGTTATATCAGTGGCGCTCAACACTGTAATGATCAAAACAATTCTAATAGATATTATAAAATATATATTATAAAATATACAACCAGAGCCAGTTAGGTATACCAGCCTCTATGGCTACACATATTAGACCTTTAGGATCTTTACCGTGCACATGAAGGAAATGACTCGACACACTATGGGACTCTAGACCTTTTTTGATATTGTAGATGTGTTCATAGAACCGTCGTTTGATAGGTCTGGTGGTCATACCCACATACTGCAGACCACAGGGACATTCAAGGAGGTAAATAATATTAGTGCTATTACATGTGATGTGCTGTTGGATAGTATACTTCTTCAGTGTTTTTGTTGAAGTAAAGCATAATTGTTTGGAGCTGAATTTACATGCTGTGCATGTATTACATGTGTAGTAACCCTTAATGGCATTTTTGTTTTTGATTTTATTTTGCTGACCATTGGATTTTAGTGGACAGCTTGGGGCCAACCTTTGGCCTATGTTGGCTGCCTTTGTGAATATGATTTTTGGTTTTGAAGGCAGTATTTGTGCCAAATCTGTATCTTTTCTCAAGATTGGCCAATATTTCCGAATGGTTTTCTTTATCCCAGGTGCCATCTGATTGAATTGAGTAATGAATGGTATTTGCATTTGTGTATTGGATGGTTTAGGTTTATACTCTAAAAGTGTTGATCTTTCCAAAACCTCAACCTCTGATATAATATTGTCAAGGTGATTAGGTGAATATTTCCTGTCAATGAATCTGTTCCTAAGATCCTGTGCCTGATTTTGGAATGCGTCTAAAGTGGAGCTATTTCGTTTTAGTCTGATGAATTGTCCTTTGGGAATGTTATCGATCCATGCAGGGTTGTGATGGCTATCGGCATGTAGATAATTATTCGCTTGAACCTTCTTAAAGTGAGTTTTGGTATGTAAAGTGTTGTTAGAGATATATATAACTAAATCCAAAAATTCTATAGAGACATTACTTGAAACAAACGAAAATTTTAAATTATACGGATTGTTGTTCATGTATTCTTGGAATAGGTGTAATTGCTGTAGTGACCCTGCCCAAATAAAAATAATATCATCGATGTAGCGCCGCCATAGTACCAGGTCTGCTCTGTAAGGAAACAAAAGAAAACAGCGCACAATGCCAAATAATGAAGCAAATTCAACAATATATTATAGAATTAAAAAGGGGGTAATATATCTGCGTACATGAAAAAAGTTGGTAAAAGGCATGTAGTGTGTATCACACTGTTTACCACTCGGCAGCTGTTAGCTGTAGATTCAGGTGCTTGCTTCCCTCTGCTGCTGCAGCTCAGTTGATGAGGATGTGGATATTTGGGCACTTTATTGAATCTTTAGCTCACCACCCCTCTGTACCTAGGGGATGTATCATTTATCTCTGTATCTCTGTTTTCCTTTCTTTATCCTACGCTTTTTTCTAGTTACATCTTTTTATGCAAGTAATGATGGTGTCTATTTTAAGTCGACTAATATTGTGTTTCTTTTATTCCAGCATGTTTTTAATTATTTATGCTAGGTTTTGTCTATATGTAAGTTTATATTAAATAGGTATTGTTTTGTTTTTGTTTTTTTGTTAATAAAGTTGTTGTTTTAAAAGTAAATTACACATCTTCCCTATCACGCAGACCATTACCTATTATAGATGATTGGTCTATCCCTAATTGGTTGACCAATAAGGTATCTATGTGAGGTATTTAAGACCTCTGGGTAATGGCCTAATTTTTCCCTGAAGAAGTAGTTAATTCTATGAAACTAGTTGGATGTAACATTCTATTGCCTTATATCTGCTTACATTGGCCTTTGTCTATGTGTTGGCCTGTCCTGTTTTTATTTCATCCTGTGTGCTGTTTTGGACACTTGTGAGAGACTTTGTAAGACTGTTCAAACTTCCCTATTGAATCCACCACTGCTGTGTAGACAGCAGCAAGCTGCGTTTTAACCTCTGTGCAGAGGATACACCTGCCGAGGTACAGGAGCAGCTTCATATCGGCCAGGAAGCAGGAGCGATTTCACCGAGCCCCAGTACCAGCTGCTGAACCTGGCTGCATGAAGGGAAATCCCCTTGGGAGTGAAAAGACTGACGTCCTGCCCCAGAATCAACTGAGCTGCAGCAGCAGAGGGAAGCAAGCACCTGAATCTACAGCTAACAGCTGCCGAGTGGTAAACAGTGTGATACACACTACATGCCTTTTACCAACTTTTTTCATGTACGCAGATATATTACCCCCTTTTTAATTCTATAATATATTGTTGAATTTGCTTCACTATTTGGCGTTGTGCGCTGTTTTCTTTTGTTTCCATTCTCTTAGTGTGTGTGGGGTGCTGAGCCACCCCTGCGTTTACAGCTGCAGACACCATTATCCCCAACACGGTTATGTGGCACTTATTATTTAATGTATAATTATCTCACTGTGGGAGTTGTGGTTTAATTTTTTATAAATTTTTTATCACTAAATTGATGGTATAGTCACTGCACTGTATATATTTATACATTTAAACTTTATAGGTAGTTAGGTAGTAGCGCACAGTTTTATTTTTTGTGTTTACTGCTCTGTAAGGGCAGCCGGACCAGATGGATTCGTTCTCCCAGCTGCCCATAAATAAATTAGCATAACTAGGAGCAAACCTGGTACCCATGGCGGTGCCACATACCTGTAAATAATATAAATTATTAAAATTAAAATAATTGTGTGAAAGTATAAATTGAATGCCAGAAATAAGAAATGATTTAAGTGATGGTGTCATAGAAGGATCATTATCCAAAAAATGGCCGATAGCCTCACAACCCTGAACATGGTCGATAACAGTATATAGTGATGTGACGTCAGCTGTAACTAAATAATAATGTGGCTTCCATTGAATGTCCTTTAGGGTCTGCAGCATGTGGGTGGTATCCCTAAGGAATGAGGGAAGTTTAACAACGTACGGTTGCAAATGATGATCTATGAACTGTGATATGTGTGATGTGAGGGACCGGATGCCCGATACGATAGAACGGCCCGGCGGCTGCTGTAAATTTTTATGAATTTTAGGTATTATATAGAAAATGGGAATGATTGGAAATTGATTATATAGAAATTCAAATTCTTGTTTGGTAATTGCATTTTGGTCAAGGCCCATATTTAGAAAATCCAATAATTGTTGTTGGTAAGTGACAGTGGGATTAAGGGCGAGGGGTTGGTAAGTAGAGACATCTCCAAGGATACGCATTGTCTCCTGGAGATAATAGGATTTGTCCATAATCACCAACCCCCCTCCCTTGTCAGCCGGTTTCATAACAATTGAGCCATTTTCTCCAAGTGCCCGTAGCAAATGTTTCTCCTCCATACTAAGATTATGCCTTTTTATTTTATAATTTCGACTTTGCTGTTCCAAGTCGTCGGTGACCATTTGCGCAAATGCATTAACAAATGGTCCACCAGCAAACCTGGGAAAGAAAGTGGAGGGTTTTTTAAATTTGCTTGTGATTGTGGATGCAGAATTAATAGGGAGATTGGTATTACTGTCCAAATGGGACACTGCGTCTCTGACAAAGTATTTTTTGAGGCACAGCTTCCTCACAAATCGCTGCACATCAACGTACAGTTGAAAGCTATTGGGGCCTACAACTGGTGCAAACGACAGCCCTTTAGAGAGTACTTCTTTTTCTTTAAGGGATATGGGTTGTTGACTGATGTTAAATATATTGGTGTATGTAGAAGTTACCGTCTGAGTTGTTTCCCTATTCTTTCTGCCTCCTCTCTTTCCTCTAGTGTGTTCTTTCTTTTTCTGTCTCTTGACGTCCCTTCTTTCCCTAGCAGGTCTTTTATTGCTTCTCTGGCGTTCTGTTGCTCTCGTGTCTTCCTCCAGTCTAAAAAAGAAAATGTAGGTTTATCTTCCCTAGTCTGGGTGGAACTATTTTGTTCTTGCTCGAACTCAACTAGTGGTTGGTACCTGTTACTCTGATGGTACTGTTCAAAGATACAGTCAATCTCTTTATCCAATTGGACAACTGGAGTGTCAGGTTTGTTAGATTGATTAGCCTTAATCCGTCTGTCTCCTCTTTTGGGTTTGGGTGACATGAACTGGACCGGTTTAGGAGTATACTCTTTATTACTAGGAATCACTTTTCTATAGTGATTCGGGATCTTATGAGAATAATCTTTCGAGTATTTGCTTTTGGATGTCTATATTTAGCATTATCCTTAGATGTTTTCTTCCAGTTTCTATAGCACCCCGTCTTATAGTCTATTCTATCCCTTTGGAATTTGACCTGTTTGCGGCTTATGGTTTCCTTCTGGAAAGTATCCATTCTAGTCTTGATTTTATTCTCCAGGGCTGGCAATTCACTGTGGTTTTTAAACACCTCAAACTGCCCCTTAAGCTCATTGATCTCTTCATCCAATGATTGCAACAGTATTTTACGTTTGGATATGAGTAATCGAATGAGCTCAAAGAAGCAGTTATCAAGGATTCTATTCCACTCTAAAAGAAACTCATCACTCTGGAAATCAGTAGTAGATGGTTTAAAAATTCTTAGGCCTCGAGGTATTCTCTTCTGCTCAACATACTCCTCTAAAGTGATAACGTCCCACATTTGTTTGATTTCACTCATAAGTAATTTTTCTAACCTTTCGACAAGGTCATACATATTGTCTGGGACTTCCTCTATTTCTATTGGTGAATCATCTTCTGAAAAGATTTTATCAATATCAATATTCCTGTTGGCCCTTAAGGCAAACAACTGTGACATAATGGTATATGGGGATTAAGCTGCTGACCTGATAGGGAAGGGTACAGTAGAAAAAACAAATAGGTAGCGCTATATCCCACAGTGAGCTGGCAGCCGGTGATATAACCCTGACCCCTAGTCAGGCTATAGAAGTGGAAAAGAAGTTATATCAGTGGCGCTCAACACTGTAATGATCAAAGCAATTCTAATAGATATTATAAAATATATATTATAAAATATACAACCAGAGCCAGTTAGGTATACCAGCCTCTATGGCTACACATATTAGACCTTTAGGATCTTTACCGTGCACATGAAGGAAATGGCTCGACACACTATGGGACTCTAGACCTTTTTTGATATTGTAGATGTGTTCATAGAACCGTCGTTTGATAGGTCTGGTGGTCATACCCACATACTGCAGACCACAGGGACATTCAAGGAGGTAAATAATATTAGTGCTATTACATGTGATGTGCTGTTGGATAGTATACTTCTTCCGTGTTTTTGTTGAAGTAAAGCATAATTGTTTGGAGCTGAATTTACATGCTGTGCATGTATTACATGTGTAGTAACCCTTAATGGCATTTTTGTTTTTGATTTTATTTTGCTGACCATTGGATTTTAGTGGACAGCTTGGGGCCAACCTTTGGCCTATGTTGGCTGCCTTTGTTACAATTCTTGTCCAGCTAGTCATGGCTGATTGGAGGTTGGCAACCTCCTTCCTAATTGAAGCTCACCCACTCCCACATTTAAATGGTTATGGGCTCACTCCATAGCATCTTCCACTCAGGGGAACTTGCCTGCTTGCAGTTTGGCTGTGACATCTCTAATACAGAGTGCTTTTCCTGGTAATGTACAGGTTAATAAAAGCTTCAGTCAGACTTAGAACTTTGCAACTAATATTGACAGATTTACTATAAATCATTCTTCCTGTTATTACACAGGTTATTAAGAATTTATATTAGCGTTAGGGACCCCTGATATGTGGTCTTCCGTGCCGTTGGCTCAGGGGCTTACAACAATTTTGGCCAAAAATGTCAAACTAAAAGACCATTTACTTATTAGATATTTATACATATATATTTAGGCACTGTACCGTGTATGAGTCTCACTGGATGTGCTAAAACTGAGCTTTGTCTGTGTTTTATGTTCTGTGTCTGGTTTTAAATATATATTGCCATGCTCAGTAGCACTCCTCTGTGACACTCATATGCTTATATATATGTTGTGGTTATTTTGGGGGTTTAATAGGAGCTTGTTAGGTGTCCAGTATGTTTTACAATTCTTGTCCAGCTAGTCATGGCTGATTGGAGGTTGGCAACCTCCTTCCTAATTGAAGCTCACCCACTCCCACATTTAAATGTTTATGGGCTCACTTCATAGCATCTTCCACTCAGGGGAACTTGCCTGCTTGCAGTTTGGCTGTGACATCTCTAATACAGAGTGCTTTTCCTGGTAATGTACAGGTTAATAAAAGCTTCAGTCAGACTTAGAACTTTGCAACTAATATTGACAGATTTACTATAAATCATTCTTCCTGTTATTACACAGGTTATTAAGAATTTATATTAGTGTTAGGGACCCCTGATATGTGGTCTTCCGTGCCGTTGGCTCAGGGGCTTACAACAATTTTGGCCAAAAATGTCAAACTAAAAGACCATTTACTTATTAGATATTTATACATATATATATTTAGGCACTGTACCGTGTATGAGTCTCACTGGATGTGCTAAAACTGAGCTTTGTCTGTGTTTTATGTTCTGTGTCTGGTTTTAAATATATATTGCCATGCTCAGTAGCACTCCTCTGTGACACTCATATGCTTATATATATGTTGTGGTTATTTTGGGGGTTTAATAGGAGCTTGTTAGGTGTCCAGTATGTTTTACAATTCTTGTCCAGCTAGTCATGGCTGATTGGAGGTTGGCAACCTCCTTCCTAATTGAAGCTCACCCCCTCCCACATTTAAATGGTTATGGGCTCACTTCATAGCATCTTCCACTCAGGGGAACTTGCCTGCTTGCAGTTTGGCTGTGACATCTCTAATACAGAGTGTTTTTCCTGGTAATGTACAGGTTAATAAAAGCTTCAGTCAGACTTAGAACTTTGCAACTAATATTGACAGATTTACTATAAATCATTCTTCCTGTTATTACACAGGTTATTAAGAATTTATATTAGCGTTAGGGACCCCTGATATGTGGTCTGCCGTGCCGTTGGCTCAGGGGCTTACAACAATTTTGGCCAAAAATGTCAAACTAAAAGACCATTTACTTATTAGATATTTATACATATATATTTAGGCACTGTACCGTGTATGAGTCTCACTGGATGTGCTAAAACTGAGCTTTGTCTGTGTTTTATGTTCTGTGTCTGGTTTTAAATATATATTGCCATGCTCAGTAGCACTCCTCTGTGACACTCATATGCTTATATATATGTTGTGGTTATTTTGGGGGTTTAATAGGAGCTTGTTAGGTGTCCAGTATGAATCATCTTCTGAAAAGATTTTATCAATATCAATATTCCTGTTGGCCCTTAAGGCAAACAACTGTGACATAATGGTATATGGGGATTAAGCTGCTGTCCTGATAGGGAAGGGTACAGTAGAAAAAACAAATAGGTAGCACTATATCCCACAGTGAGCTGGCAGCCGGTGATATAACCCTGACCCCTAGTCAGGCTATAGAAGTGGAAAAGAAGTTATATCAGTGGCGCTCAACACTGTAATGATCAAAGCAATTCTAATAGATATTATAAAATATATATTATAAAATATACAACCAGAGCCAGTTAGGTATACCAGCCTCTATGGCTACACATATTAGACCTTTAGGATCTTTACCGTGCACATGAAGGAAATGGCTCGACACACTATGGGACTCTAGACCTTTTTTGATATTGTAGATGTGTTCATAGAACCGTCGTTTGATAGGTCTGGTGGTCATACCCACATACTGCAGACCACAGGGACATTCAAGGAGGTAAATAATATTAGTGCTATTACATGTGATGTGCTGTGGGATAGTATACTTCTTCCGTGTTTTTGTTGAAGTAAAGCATAATTGTTTGGAGCTGAATTTACATGCTGTGCATGTATTCCATGTGTAGTAACCCTTAATGGCATTTTTATTTAGTTACAGCTGACGTCACATCACTATATACTGTTATTGACCATGTTCTGGGTTGTGAGGCTATCGGCCATTTTTTGGATAATGATCCTTCTATGACACCATCACTTAAATCATTTCTTATTTCTGGCATTCAATTTATACTTTCACACAATTATTTTAATTTGAATAATTTATATTATTTACAGGTATGTGGCACCGCCATGGGTACCAGGTTTGCTCCTAGTTATGCTAATTTATTTATGGGCAGCTGGGAGAACGAATCCATCTGGTCCGGCTGCCCTTACAGAGCAGACCTGGTACTATGGCGGCGCTACATCGATGATATTATTTTTATTTGGGCAGGGTCACTACAGCAATTACACCTATTCCAAGAATACATGAACAACAATCCGTATAATTTAAAATTTTCGTTTGTTTCAAGTAATGTCTCTATAGAATTTTTGGATTTAGTTATATATATCTCTAACAACACTTTACATACCAAAACTCACTTTAAGAAGGTTCAAGCGAATAATTATCTACATGCCGATAGCCATCACAACCCTGCATGGATCGATAACATTCCCAAAGGACAATTCATCAGACTAAAACGAAATAGCTCCACTTTAGACGCATTCCAAAATCAGGCACAGGATCTTAGGAACAGATTCATTGACAGGAAATATTCACCTAATCACCTTGACAATATTATATCAGAGGTTGAGGTTTTGGAAAGATCAACACTTTTAGAGTATAAACCTAAACCATCCAATACACAAATGCAAATACCATTCATTACTCAATTCAATCAGATGGCACCTGGGATAAAGAAAACCATTCGGAAATATTGGCCAATCTTGAGAAAAGATACAGATTTGGCACAAATACTGCCTTCAAAACCAAAAATCATATTCACAAAGGCAGCCAACATAGGCCAAAGGTTGGCCCCAAGCTGTCCACTTAAATCCAATGGTCAGCAAAATAAAATCAAAAACAAAAATGCCATTAAGGGTTACTACACATGGAATACATGCACAGCATGTAAATTCAGCTCCAAACAATTATGCTTTACTTCAACAAAAACACGGAAGAAGTATACTATCCAACAGCACATCACATGTAATAGCACTAATATTATTTACCTCCTTGAATGTCCCTGTGGTCTGCAGTATGTGGGTATGACCACCAGACCTATCAAACGACGGTTCTATGAACACATCTACAATATCAAAAAAGGTCTAGAGTCCCATAGTGTGTCGAGCCATTTCCTTCATGTGCACGGTAAAGATCCTAAAGGTCTAATATGTGTAGCCATAGAGGATGGTATACCTAACTGGCTCTGGTTGTATATTTTATAATATATATTTTATAATATCTATTAGAATTGCTTTGATCATTACAGTGTTGAGCGCCACTGATATAACTTCTTTTCCACTTCTATAGCCTGACTAGGGGTCAGGGTTATATCACCGGCTGCCAGCTCACTGTGGGATATAGCGCTACCTATTTGTTTTTTCTCAAGAATAAGAAAAGACCACAAGTTAATAGTTTACTACTCAACAGCCACATAGGGGCTACCATGTTTAATCTCTTATTTTAAAATAATAATAATACTAGCATGTTCTTGTATAGCGCTGCTAGTTTTACAGAGACATTTTGCAGGCACAGGTCCCTGCCCTGTGGAGCTTGCAATCTATTTTTTGGTGCCTGAGGCACCAGGAGAGAAAGTGACTTGCCCAATGTCACAAGGAGCTGACACTGGGAACCAAGCAATCGCCCTGGCTTCAAACTCAGTGCCAGTTAGTGTCTTTACTCACTGAGCCGCGCCTTCTCCCAAATAAAGACCACTCATCTGGAACTGTTTGTCTCTTGGCATGTATATCCCCTCTAAAAAAGATGAATAGAACTAAAGGCAGAACTTATATCTACTTATAACATTGATTCACTACTCTGAATGCGTAGACCAGATAGGGACCAGATCCAGCCATGTATCACTGTCATTGACTCGCTCAAACTAGGGGAGCAGAATAGGGAGATGTTTCACCTAACCAATAAAAGCTCCCTGTTGACCCCCTTATGCATGTTTCCCACATTTTGTCCAGGCCGCAACAAACTACTCTTTAGGGAATGGTGACCCAATAAAGTGAGCAGGTTAAGGGAAGTTGCAGAATCAATACCTAAACCATTCAAGTCCCTAGTGGTGGATTTTCATCTGGACAAATGGGAAATATTCAGCTAACTACAATTAAGGGACTTTCTAGAAAGATGAAACCCAGACCACTCCCTCACAACCTTTAAGCAAATCTGAATAAGGACACTTCTGACCAAACTAAGATTACTTACATAAGATTACTTGAATTGGAGGACTGAGAAGACAACCCCTTCTCTCTTCTGTATTCCCCCTACACCTGCCATCCCCTTTGCTGTAATTGTATTGAAAATTCAATAAAAACTGTATGGAGAAAAAGAACACTTTTGGCCATAGTTTTAAATGTCACAGGAATGCTATATCATTAGACTATAATCTAAACAGACACTTGTTTTTAAAATTATCATTAACCACAGGGCAAAAACTGTCATTTTATTATCCAATTTTAGCATGGGAATAATATTTTTTTATACATGTTTATGTGCTCTTATTTTGTACTAGCCTTGTAAAGAATGCAGACCAATTTTAGACAGTGAAAAATAATACTGTGCATGAGCTTATGAAGTAAAAATGTCTGCCTGCTTTATATCTGCTGTTTAATATCTAGGCTGTCTAAACAGCATTTTCCTTGTAGGGAGTTGCAGAATTCCTGCCACAGCTATTTAACTATCATTTTAGCAGGCAGCAGGTCTGATGGTTTGAGAGTGTTATTCCACAGCGTCAGCTTGTCTCATTACCTTATGAAGAATTTATACAATTCCAGCTTTTCCATTCATGGCAAATTTCCAACAATGCTGTACTATAAACCTGTCATTAAGGAAAGGGGGAAAAAAATGCTGCTTTCAGTTGTTCCAGGAGCCTCAAGGCTGATGGACTGTGACAGCCAGGCCAGTACACTTAAGGTTTGCACAGTTGAACCTCAGATTGTTAACTCAATCCTATTAAATAATTTTCCCTTGAACACTAAAAATCCTAAATTATTTGTGAATTAAGGAAAATATATAAGCAAGTATTGTTCTGAGGTGTAAACAAGGATAAAGGGCAGCAAATTAAGTGCCTTTTCTTGACAAGTACTGTATTTTCTCAAGCCAACGCTGTTACTGTATATATGTATATAAATAAAGGTATACATTACCAAAACCATGTTTTAGAATAAATGAAGAAGCAGCACATCACAGGAAAGTGGAAAAAAAGGTTTACAGAGGCAGCGGCCGTTATTTTAAGGCATCAAGGCGCTGTTTTCGTGTGCGCTGCTTTACTGCATGCGCATGAATGCAGCCAATCGCCCCATACACGCGTGTTTATCGCGGTTACTTTGTTTGAATTTGATAGATTGTGTGCAATTATATGCAATGAAATGAATGAATTGTAATGTGTACTACTGTGCTACTGTGTCAATTTCAGGTGTTTAAAAGCCAGAACACTTTTATGCACTCGCCTGCACTTGCGTATTAAGGCGGTACGGTTGGAAGTAATCCCGCGCCATCACATGGGTATTCCGAGGTACTGTATAAACAGTGTGATCTCGTAAAATTATGGCTGCTGCATCTGTATATAGCAAAAATCAAGATAGAAAAAAACAACATTTTGATCCCTTACATCAGGATCTTCAACGCCGTATGAAAGTCCTGATGTAACAGACTGAAACATTGTTTTTTTATTTTTGCTATATAAGCCTTTGTTTTTTCTGCCAGGTGCTTCTTCTTCATTTACTCTAAATCTTAGTTTGTGCAATGTACAGTACACCTTAAGATTATTATGATGAAGCGTGGACCTGCCATTTCATGCCAATGTAGTATACTAGTGTGCCCACTCAATGTGTGTGTGTGTGTATATATATATTATTATATTATTATTATTTAAATCACTCCCATTGTCCATACCCTCAGTCCATTTCTCACCTTTTTACTGCGATATATTAATTAATTTATTGTTATTATTAGTTTAGTGTAAAGAGTGTGTGCTTACGTTGTGCTTACGTTCTCTCTCTCTCTCTCTCTCTCTCTGTTCTCTGTTCTCTGTTCTCTGTTCTCTGTTCTCTGTTCTCTGCCCAACAGTCTCTGTACTTAGGATGGTCCCTGGACCTTCATCACTATGGGTCAAGGGCCCCTGCAGCAGCCCATGCTCTTCCCTAGCCCTCTAGAAGGACAGGGGGAAAAGGTAATCACTCACTCTCCCCCTTAGGAAATAGGACCAGGGCCTGCCAGTGCACAGCAGCCTGCGTGATACCTTGTCTCTCTCAACGGTAGAGACACTAATGAATTTGGGGATGTACCTCCCTTAAGTACAGTAGGGGGAAGGTACTAGGTCTGAACCCAGGATTGGGCGGAACACAGACCTAGTCACACCTCCTCCCCTGTCACTCAAGGGACTGCCTGTGTTAGTACTGGCACTGTCTGCTCTTACCAGGACTTGTATGCCAATGAGGGCAGAATGGTAGCCAGAAACCAGCCATGGCTACATATATATATATATATATATATATATATATATATATATATATATATATATATATATATTTTTTTTTTTTTTTTAAATATATATATATACAGAGCTTGACAAATTACACAAAAAGCTATTCGTCCAACCATAAAAGCTACTCGCCCCCCTGGCCCCGCTCCCAATTTGAAAAAAAGGAACAATTTTCCTCCTTCATGAGCCACTACAAAAGAGAACACTCTTCCCATGGGTGCTATGGCCCGTGTTTATGAATACTGTGCTGTATGAATGCACACACATCTGCCTCTTACACACACAAATGTACAATGTAATTCTATCCCTTGATACCAATAGGGACCACATAATACCCACACACATGCACAGAAATGCAACACCCTCTTACATTTCAACACCTACCCACACCATTGTTATACACTCCCCTTCTAAATACTCCTTTTGTAAAGCACTGTATACACTGTGGGTGCTTTATAAATTAAGGTTTACACACATACACCCACACATACACCCACACATACACCCACCGACATACAAATATACACGCACACACACACATGCTTGCTCTAACATCACAAACATTCAGGTACCAATTAACACCTTAAGTCATAAATTGCATACTGCACAGGTGGAGGGTTAGGTTTCACCCACAGAGATAACATTCCTACAGATGCAGCGGCCGTTATTCTAACACTTCACGTGTTGTATACCTCGGAATACCCACGTCATGGCGCGTGATTTATTCCAACCGTACTCCCTTTAGACGCGAGTGCAGGCGAGTGCTGAAAATGGCATTTTAGTGTTCTGGTTTTTAAACACCTGAAATTGACACAGTAGCACAGTACTGTACACATTACAATTCCTTTAATTCATTTCACACAAAGAAACAGAATCCATGAATTTCCAACAAAGCAACCGCGATAAACACAGGTGCCTGGGGCGATTGGCCGCGTTAATGCCACATGGAGTACAGCAGAGCACATGAAAATGGCTCCGTGATTTGTTTGAATAACGGCCGCTGCATCTGTAGTTGTCCTGTTTGAAAGTACATTTCTTGGCTTAATTAATTGTAACATCGTCCGAAGAAGACATCACTGTATCTTGAAAGTTTGCACAAGTAAAAGCATTTAGTTAGCCACAGAATGGTATCTGTCATGATAGAGGGGGTTTGGCCCGGGATTAAAGGGGTTACACCCCATTTGGCCACCCCCTACTCTCACTTGGGAAGCAAGGGGTTAACTGGACTGAGGTCCAGTAATGTGTTTTTACTTTGCTTCAGCATCCTAATGTATATTCCCCTGTAAAAATGTATTGTTCCTGTTCCAGTTTTTGCCCCAACACATATACTGGGATTGATGCGGGAGGCTTAAGGGGTTAATGAGCTGCAGTTTAGGAAAATACAAATATGTGTGGTGTCTTTTCAGAAATATCTGGGCTTCAACAGGCTTGATTGAAGTTGGGTGTGAAAAGTACAGAGGGGGTTTAGTGTACAGTATGTTAATACCTAAGTTGCAGGCCAAGGGTATATTGCTGTTAGAGACAGCTAGGACCCAGTCTGGAGCATTGGGTGTGAAATATAGCCCCTGTGACAAACGTTCCCTAGACAGGGGGCCCAGCTTCAAAGCCTTTCTTGACAAGGTGTTTTATGGGGGCCAGGGGTGCGGTTACAGAAGGCGATATCAGAATGAGTGACCTTATTAAATATAAGAATACCATGAGATGTCCTCGGCTGAACATGCTAAAATTACATATGTGTAACCGGGGGACCGAGTCGCAAATAACGATTACAGACACATGATGTCTAGCAGGTCCTAAGAGACAGATATTAATATCTCTCTAAATTTTAGTATTGCACGGCAATATTTAGTATCATTGGGAGCGTCATGCGTGCCGGAATGTATTAATATGTCTCGCATGCCATTAATTATTACTGAACTGAAGTTATGAAGTTATTTAGATAGGAAAAGCAGTTTTTAAATGTCCTTGGGTGGGAGGAGTTTTACTTTGGGGTAAACTGTCAACCTCACCACTAATTTATGAGAGGGGCTGGGTTTAGGTTGTGTTCAATGGGAAATAATTGTATAAGAACCAGTCTCAGCCTATGGCTATTGTCTTTCGTGTCTTTGTGTCATTCTGAGATTGCTGTATGAACTGCTAATCAGTATTCTTGATTATTTCATAATTCCAACTTTAAGTAAGTGCATATTTTGTCTGTTATTTGTATAATCTCGTGTGTTCACCTTTTTCAAGGAATAAATTATATTTTATCATATCTAAGCCTCGTTCAGTTCAACCCAGGTATATTTTGGTGTGTATTATTAATAGCCTGTCACAAAGTTACCGTCACAGTATCGACTATTTTATTTTTATTTTATATATATATGTAGCGCTGTGTGGTTTTGGGCTATATTTCTATCCTCCTCCTGGCAGTAATTCCTGTGTAAGGGCAGGATAGCCAGGAGTAATCATGGGTTTTCCCTACTTTAGACATTGCACTGAGGCAGTGAAGGTAGGTCATCTGACTCTGTGTACAATCAAGAGACAGAGGGGCAGTGCCTGCTGAATCTACTTAGGGCATTGTCACTTCCTATTTAGTGTTGTCACTGTGAGTTAGTTAGTGAGAGGAGAAGGAGTAGAGTTGTTAGACCTTTAGGGCAATAGGTGGACCAAGTACCTATAACCCTGCATAGGGGGTAGGGGAAGAGCTAGACCCACTCTGGGTGGCCCTAGGCCCAATAGTGGCATCAGGGGACATCCTACAGGAGGACAGCTGGCTGAGAGCAACTGCTGGTACTTGTATACTGTAGTGTGTTGCTGGGACTTGAATAAAGTGTCCTGATCTAAAGACACAGTTGTGTGAGACTAGAATCTCTCATCAATGGGAGGGGCGTTCTGCTGTAGGGATTCCACCCCATATCCCTGGGGCCTGCAGGAGATGGAGGCGCTGCACCATTGAGAAAACGAAGGCACAACCCCAGAAACCTGTACCTGTTGTCCCCAATGTCACCGCGGGAGACTCAGGCCCTCTTGTTGGTTTAACACTACTTAGTACTGTAAGTATGGTTCAAAGTGAGTTTCCAAGGTCACAAGCCTACAGTGCAACTTTTGTAGAATTTTTCTTTTCTCGTGTACCCTGCACAAGAATATATATATTATATATATAGAGAGGTATCTGTACCGTGTTAGCCTGGCTTAATAATCAAAAGCGAATAGACGATACCGTTCTGTGGCTAACGGAATGCTTTTATTTGTGCGAGCTTTTGAGATACACTGATCTCTTCTTTTGGCGGTGTCACAATGGATAAAGCAAGAAAGTTTATATATATATATATATATATATATATATATATATATATATATATATATATATTATATATATATATAAATATGTGTGGGGATTTTGTAAATATATGTGTGGGGATTTTGTTACATCTCATGAAGTCCATGTTCATATTATCTATCTATCTATCTATCTATCTATCTATCTATCTATCTATCTATCTATCTATCTATCTATCTATCTATCTATCTATCTATCGATAGTATAATATGAATATGGACTTCGTGAGATGTAACATAATCCCCACACTAATAACTGTTTATTAAATTTCCTCTTACCTCTCACATTCAGATAGACAAGTAAAACACAATGCTCCCAAAAAGAGCTTGTCAACAAGCATCAGTATTATCAAGGTTAATAAACCACGATAACCTGCAGGGGGCTCTCATAGTCCATTAAAAAATGAAGATCTTAATACTGAATTTCTTAACCTAGTTTCACAGGGCACAGCTGGAGGTTGTATAAGGTCACTAAATTCCCTCTAAAAAATAAACAATGCAGCTTCCTGTACTATATTTATCATTTATTGGCCCATATGCACTAAAGAGTGTAAAGCTTTAGCATGTCCTAACTCCCATGTCATTTGAAAGGGAGGTACTGTAGGGCGTGCTAAATTGTAGCACCCTTTTGTGCATATGGCCCATTGCCTTTCTTAAATTGCTCCTAGTATTTTGATGTTTAAAATGCGTTAGAAAATAAAGATACAGATGGCATTTTTATTTTGATGGAATATAGTAAATTACTGTATTTCCCGTTTTACAGAATATACCAGCCACAATTTAGCACAATTTTTATTTGAATATTTTTTTTTAACATAAATTATCCTAAATGTTCAAAAATTGATTTCTACATTTCCTAAATGGTGTTTGCTGCTCATTTCTCTCAAAGTATGGCAAATCTTAAAAAGTATAGTGTTACAGTATCTGACTAAACAGTCAATTTAAACAATCTCTGGTACAACTGATGAAAAATAATATGTTGAACTAAATACTTCTATTTCCAGTTCATTCAAATGAGTTTCTTCTATACATATTTTATAGCAACCAATCCATTTGACATATTTAAATGGATGGTTTCCATGGTTTCCTTTATTCAAATTATGAGCCGATTCAGGGGGAAGTGAGGGGGAAGGGAACTCTGTTTATACTTGAAAACAATGTATATGTGTGTCGGTCAATCACAGCTGTGCTTTTCTTCACTTACTACGAGAGAAGAAATGGAGATGTGCACACAGCGAGACCTGCATGTTACAACATACTCATTCATTGCATTGTATGGTTTATCTCATAGCACAAAACAATTGAAATAATATCTACTGTAACATACCAAATAGGAGTACTCAGCATTAATTCCATTTTCTAACAGTCTTGTTCTCTAACAACAACAAAATACACACACACACACACGTATTTAATTATTTTTTCAATTGTATTCAATGTGTGAAGTCCAGATTTTTACCTTGCTTGAAAAACGTGTTCTCAAATATATGCAAACTGGGCGAAAACTGTTATTTAGGGATCTGTTTCTTTTGTTCTTTGCAAATTTGTGTGATATGCAATTTTAATTTGTAAATAAGGAGGTAGAATAGATTAGCTTTGCAAATAAGAGCAAAAGACTTAGTAGTGATACACATCTGAACTTCCTAATGTTTTTAACAAAAATATATAAAAATAATTTGCATGCATTTTTTGTGTGGCATATTGGTCTGTCTGTGATATACAGTATGACATAATGTTGTTGTTTTCTCATAAGGCGAGAGGGAGATTAATTTAATTTAGAGTCTCTCTCTCTCTTTGTTAAGAAAAATATATAACTTTTTGTAGTCTGGGTGAATATTTGCAAATATTAACGATTTTAATGAATGTCTAATATTTGCCAGTTTCACAAACTCGGACAAATGTTTTGCACATCTTTAATAGTAAATACATAGACTGAGCCATCCTGTGCTACACATGTGTAACACATGTACCCCCACCCTCTGGAAGATACTGGTTTAGTTACAAGGTGTTGTGTTGCGGCGTACCTGTGAGGGTCCAGGAGTGCTGAGCTGTCTGCGATGGGATGGAGACCAGGACAGGCTTTTGATGATCTGATGTTCTATCACTCAGGATGGTTAGCGCCTCCAGCTATAGTGGGGTCCAGGATGCCCAGAGATCAGTCCCCCCCAAAGCATCATTCTTTCCCTTCTGCCCAGGGACTGACACTCAGGCAGGATTATAATAAAAGCAAAGGGGTTTTATTGCCAGTCACAGCAGTTGGTATTCATACAGTGGATGCAGGGGTCTCAGAGGATCCCAGGCCTCTGGATGGTGCTTGCTCTCGCATTGTGGAGTCCTAGATCTTCCATTACCCTGGCCTCTCACTCCCAGCCGGGAGGAGATAGCCCACACTTCCACTCCTTAGGAAGGGTGCAAGCAGACTCACTACAATTTGTCACTTCCTCTCTGAACAACCCGAAGGGGAGAGCTCAAGGTCTGTATCCTGATAGGCTGTAACATACCATGAGTCACCACCACTTCTGTCACTCAGAGAGTAGCATGAGGGGGGTCAAATGCCCACAGGATGTCCTGCCATAGCTTGTAGCTACAAAGGACTTACGTGACAGGGGGTAGAGAGGCAATCGGGACCAGCCCTGTTACACATGTATTCCTTTACATTTATATTTTCATTTATCAGATACAAATTAGACCAGGGAAAGGAATAAATAAAGACACAACTACTGTAAATTTCAGGAATTAGAAAGAGATTAACCTCCAAAGTCACAAGTCCTTGTGGACAATATAAATAAAGTTAAATGACTGAAGGAAAGCTATAAGTGAAAGAACAGAGATTAGTGTAATATAGAAATTATTATTTATCTAACATACAGTAAACGTAATGTAAAGCTCATTGTACTTGGAAAAGCCTACAGTAGTTCACTAAAGGAAACTGAGGAGGGTAAATACGATCAATGTAACTGTGATTACATTTTCCTCTAACTTAATATCTCTGAGTCGGAGTGCATTTCAATGTAGATAGTAATTCTGGATGTACTGTACGTCAATAACCCATCACAAAGATTATGGTCCATATTTACTAAGCAGTGATAAGCCATAAAATAATTTTTGTAGTAAAAAGACACCATTGGATGGATGTGCAGGATGCCCCTGAGCCCCACTCTGTCTCTGTCTCATCTGGCCAAAAACCTATATATTGAAGGTTACCAATGCCTTTATTTCATGTAAAATGTGGTATTTTAAACAATATTTCTCTGTTTCTTTGTTGCTTTGGCTTGCTAGGCTTGTAATACACTTTCCAAGCCTGCATCCCAAGGAATTCATGTTTAGCTGTTCCCATTAGGGGTTGAGGACAAAGGGGAGAGGAGGATGGGTGGTCCTCCTATCTGGGAGATGTTGATCCGATATGCGGATCCATTGTCTGCCACAGACAGTGAGGCGCGTATCTCAGTGAGAGATAGCAAGACAGCACTTAGAACAGTGGCTGCGAATGAGTCCCATAGGTGCTGTTCTCATTGGTCAGTTTGTAATTCTTGCTCACATTGGCTCAGCCTCTCCGTCACACCCCCAGAACAGATTGGGCAACACAGATGAGCACGCTGTGATTTGTCCAACTCACAGCATCCTCACTGTGATTGGTCGCTTCCCCTTTCCCCCTGCTATCTTATGGAGACCAGGAAACTATGAAAGGGAGAGCTTATCTGGGCTCCACAATTCATTCCAAGTTTAGCATGCATGCGGACTAAGTGCTGTGCTCCGAGGCTGTGCCAGACACACCTGAAAATGAGGCTGCACACTGTCCTAAACCAGGAGATTTAAACCTGCTTTCCTGAAACTTGCATCCAGCGCTGCCTGGAGACTCTGGACCCCACAGAAGTGTAAGCTGCTCTTCTGGGTAAGCCATTGTGACACTTAGGATTCCCCATCTATTCCCTATTTGGGGTGAGTATTGCTCTGAACAGTGATTTGTGTTGTGTTTGCTGGCCGGAATAAATACTCTTTATTTGATCTGTCTGTCCTGTTTGGGACTTGATTTTTGGGAATCGTTTTGGTCTTCTGTGACAAGACTCATTCATGTTATTTGGGTAGTGTGGTATATCCCTGCTTAATAAATATGGCATTTTATGTGCAGAACTGTTTTTGTTACTGATCACTGTTACACTGATGAGACCCAAAAGGTCGAAACAGATGCCTGTGAGTAGATTTAGTCCAACCCAGGGGTGATACGGTGCTCAGTCACAATATGAACTCAGGAAAGTCCTTCCAAGTCTAGAAACAAGTAGTGTTAGAATGCCTTCAATAAATGCAATAATAATATGCCAGGTAGAATTATACGCATAGTGGTACCCACCACAGCATGTGGCACAATATTAAACTCCCATCGGCATATACAGTATGTAGGAGTAATGTATGAGGGAAGGTATCAATCATAAAGTCTAATGCCTGTTACCTTTTTTGAACCCGTCTAAGAATATCACAAATCCTTAAGGCGTGCAAATCCGTTGAAAAATTGTATCCAGTAACATCTGTATAAAATGTAGCACAGCTGCAGCAGGACAAAAAACAAAGGATCATCCAAGGTAACTCCCATAAAAAATAGAATTTATTAAGCTCACATGGACAGCTTACAGGTAAAAAAACACCACCTACGTATTTTGCGCCCCTGCACTTTATCAGGACTTAAAGAACAGAATGACATATATATTATATTATATTGCCTTAAAATATGGCCAAAATAGTATTCTTCATGTACCTTGGCATAACAGTTTCTCCTATTCTGCAATCCTCCTAAGATATAAATGTCACAAACAAAAATATACTGTGCGCAACTACTTAACCTCTAAAGAAATAAGTGATAAGGTGTAATAACCATAACCCTTCTAATTAGTAGCCCAACTAATGAAGCCACAAAAAACCACAGTGTAAGTGATATGTACAAAATAATTTACATAACCGTGTAGTAAATGATGAAGGTGTTTGCTGCTATAAAAACAGGGGGTGGCTCAGCACCCCCCAATAAACTGGAGAAATGGAAACAAAAAAACAGCGCACAACGCAAATAGTGAAGTATGCAAAGACAAGTGTATATTAAAATAGGGAAAAATATTCTGCGTACATCAAGTAAAAAGTAATGAGCATTGAGTGTATAAAACACACAGGTTACCACTCGGCGACTGCTGGTGTGGGAGTCAGATGCTTGCTTCTCTCAGCGGGCGCATTGAACAGCAGCTGCGATGCAGGCCTTTCCTAGGAACTCCTCTTCAAACGGTCAGCGTCTTCATAGGGGATTTCCCTTCTGATCAGCTGGGCTCCGCACTCGATAATAACACTCAGAGGGTCCCCAGATAAGTCAGCAAGGACTGGAGCAGTTAGTACAGCTCCCCGGTTGTAACAGCCACACACGGAGGTGAATCTGATGGCTGCGAGTGAACCTCCAGCGTGCCACGCTGCCGCTCCGTTACGGGACGCTGCGTGATGACGTCACCGTGTCAGTAACAGGAAATCGAACCGCAAGAGTGTCCCACAGTCTCTCGGGTGCCCAAAAATGCACACAGAGATGGAAATGGCAATAGCAATGCCAATACAAATAGCCAATACAAATAGCAATAAACGCATAGACCATAAATCATCCAACGCGTTTCGTAGTGATAACTACTTCTTCAGGGATAATATTATTAACATTTCCCAGAGGTCTTATATACCTCTCAAACAAACCCCATTGGTCAGCCAATGAGTAATTGGCCAATCAGTCATCTGGGTTGTGCAATAGTCAAAGTGACTAGGGAAATGTGGACACGTATTAAAACAACAACTTTATTAACAATGCAGATAAAATACATCCTAACAAAAAAATCTAGAGTTAAAAATATATAATATAAAATGTAAGTATTCTGTAATAAAAGAAACACAGTATTAGTATAATAAAATTGACACAACATCATACGTAAAATCTTGAAAGATAACAAGAGCCTTATTATTAGACAGGCAGATAAAGGTGGGGGCGTAGTAGCACAAAATAGATGTGATTACGAGAAAGAAGCATTAAGGCTCCTAAATGATACATCTTTCTATGCCAAATTGCCTAAGGATCCCACAGTTGAATATTTAAAAGAACTTAAGGCATTGTTAGACAATGCAGCTTCTTTATCTGTTATCACCACAACAGAGTTTGCGTTTTTATTTACTGAATTTCCTAGGATCCCCATATTCTACCATCTGCCTAAGATGCATAAGGCCCTGGTTGATCTGCCTGGGCGCCCAATAGTGTCGGGCATACAATCTATGACAGCTAACCTCAATCAATATGTGGATTTCTTTCTCCAGCCATACGTCAGCAAATTAACCTCTTACTTGAAAGATTCGACTGCAGTTTTAAATTTATTTAATGGGTTTAAATGGAAAAGTTCCTATTTATGGATTACATGTGATATTAAAGCCCTTTACACACATATACCCCATCAGAAGGGGTTAGATGCTGTGAACTCCTTTTTGGAATCGGATCTCCAGCTGCACCCACTGAATAGGGAATTTATCCTTAAGTCAATTAGTTTCATATTGAAACATAATTATTTTCTGTTTTTATCCACTTTCTATCTGCAGGTTTGCGGAACTGCTATGGGGACTAGATTTGCCCCCAGTTTCGCAAACCTGTATGTGGTTGAGTGGGAGTCACATTTCATTACGCCTGATAAACCCTTTCACGGGAATGTCGTAGTATGGAGACGCTATATAGACGACATCCTGTGTGTGGGGGATGGTGATCATGAGTCAGCTAATGCATTTATAGCCCATCTTAATGTAAATGATTACAATCTTGCGTTCACACACAAGGTTGATGCTGCTCAGATAGACTTTTTAGATCTGAGACTAAAAGCACGAGTGGATGGCACCGTAGAGACCGAGACCTTTTTTAAGGAGGTTGATACCAACAATTTGCTGATGGCGAATAGTAATCATAAAAATGCATGGAAAAATAACATACCAGGAGGGCAATTTGTTAGACTCAGATGTAACTCCTCAGGGGATCAGCACACTTGCTTGACAGGCCATGTAGGGGAAAAAACACAAACAGTGACAGTGACGGAGGCCCGCTCGTGGGGCACACAGCTCTACTCCATGTGAGGCCGCTCTCCTCACTTCCTCCTTCGGTTCCACAGGCTGGCTCTGCGCTCCCGCGCGCGAGTGTGCCCATGCCCTTAAAGGGACAGTACGTGCGTCCTTTATGCCAAGGACTAACAGCTGCAATGAGGCTCCAAACCGAACCAAGTGTCCCAAAATATATATGAACATGTCTGGACTTACAGAACCACCCCCCTGCTTATTATTGATTCAGAACCTGCTAATAAGCAGGGGGGTGGTTCTGTAAGTCAGACGTGTTCATATATATTTTGGGACACTTGGTTCGGTTTGGAGCCTCATTGCAGCTGTTAGTCCTTGGCATACAGGACGCACGTACTGTCCCTTTAAGGGCACGGGCACAGGCACACTCACGCGCGGACGCGCAGAGAAAGCCTGTGGAACCGGAGGAGGAAGTGAGGAGAGCGGCCTCACATGGAGTAGAGCTGTGTGCCCCACGAGCGGGCCTCCGTCACTGTCACTGTTCCTGGTAACCCCTGAAGGGAGGGTCTGCACGAGAGTCGCGACGCAGCAAGAATAACATCTCTGCTAAGATATCATCAGCATCAAGAGGACTCTATGTTGTATTGCGAGCTTATGCCTTGCTGCTTGTAAGTAGGGCTCTGATTTTTCCCACCTGGATGACCAGCGGTGTTCCTGATTGTTCTACCATTTTATGGCATAGTTCTTTTTATTTAATAAATAGTATTTTTATAGTCAATAGGAGTCTCTATGTTGTATGTGTAGTGTAGACCTGTTTTAACCCTGCAGAGTTGCACTATGATCTGTGTCTGTTTGTGTTTTTTCCCCTACATGGCCTGTCAAGCAAGTGTGCTGATCCCCTGAGGAGTACAGGATTATCCATTGAACTTTTGGCGCCAGGTTTTTTTATTTGTTTCCAAGTATTTTCTGTTAGTACTGACAGTATTACTAGGCAGCCATTATATTTTGTATTTTTACTTGTCACATTGGTGTTTTAATCTTTAGCGCTTGTTCACATTTTTTTCTTTTTCACTCAGACGTAACTGCAGTAATTTAGAGGTTTTTAATGAGCAGGCCAAAAAACTGTTTTTTTAGATTTAGAGAGAGAGAGGTTATCCCAAAGAATTGCTTGAAAAAGAGATTGAAAGGGTACGCAGAATGGATCGTAGTGATATGTTAATTCAGAGTGGATCCAGAAATAGGAGTAAAGTAGGACAAACTGGGGTATTTTGTGCAATGATCCTATTTTGAGGTCTCATTTAAGCACGAAACCACGATTTATCTATAGGAGAGCAAAAAATCTGAAAAACCTATTAGCACCTAGTGATGTTTATCAAAGCACTGACACATTATCTCAGAGAGGTTGGTTGGGCTCTAAACCTAAAGGTAATTATACTTGTGGCAAGTGCTCAATTTGAAAATATTGACACCCAGATAAGACCAAATTTTATTCTAAGAGTTCTAATGAAGTTTTTACTATTGATGACTTTATTTTATGTACGTTTACACATATCGTTTACCTATTGGAATGTGCGTGTGGTTATCAATATGTAGGTAGGACCAAACGCAGCCTTAAGGTTCGAATACAAGAACATGTCAGAAATATTAAAAATGGTTTTGACAAACATAGTGTGTCTAGCACTTTCTTATTCACCATAATAAAGATCCTTCTAGTCTAAATTTCAAGGGGATTCAACATATTCCTGTTAATAGGAGAGGTGGAGATAGAGTAAAAACATTATCTTCAAAAGAAACGTACTGGATACATAAATTAGATACGATGTCCCCGAAAGGGTTAAATGAGGATGTTGACATCTGGGCACTTTATTGATTACTTAGGCCCCCCCCTTTTTTAACTAGTACATACATCTCCGCTCTTCCTGGTCTATACGTATGATGTTGTGTCAATTTTATTATACTAATACTGTGTTTCTTTTATTACAGAATACTTACATTTTATATTATATATTTTTAACTCTAGATTTTTTTGTTAGGATGTATTTTATCTGCATTGTTAATAAAGTTGTTGTTTTAATACGTGTCCACATTTCCCTAGTCACTTTGACTATTGCACAACCCAGATGACTGATTGGCCAATTACTCATTGGCTGACCAATGGGGTTTGTTTGAGAGGTATATAAGACCTCTGGGAAATGTTAATAATATTATCCCTGAAGAAGTACACTGGCGACACACTTTATTCGAGCTCGGCTAGTCCCACGAATACGGGTATACCCGGGTGTATTGAGGTTTGTGACTGTTTTCTGCCCGAGTGCATTGAGTTATTTTCCGGCAGGGATTGAAGCATTTTATTCCCGTTTGCTGCAATACTGCACAGTACATATATATATACTGCATTACAATTCATGAATTTATGCCATCTGGTAGACACGCGAAGCATTGCAGCCTATTAAATCCTAATCATTATCATTTAACAGATCAGCCGCCCATCAGCCAGGCATGAACCCAGGCTGGGAAGGCAAATGCAACGGGGCTTGTCAGAGGTGAGGAGCGGCGCATTCCAGGTATCTGCCAGGTACATACCGGGTATTTGCTCGAATAAAGTGTGTCGGTGCAGTAGTTATCACTACGAAACGCGTTGGATGATTTATGGTCTATGCGTTTATTGCTATTTGTATTGGCTATTTGTATTGGCATTGCTATTGCCATTTCCATCTCTGTGTGCATTTTTGGGCACCCGAGAGACTGTGGGACACTCTTGCGGTTCGATTTCCTGTTACTGACACGGTGACGTCATCACGCAGCGTCCCGTAACGGAGCGGCAGCGTGGCACGCTGGAGGTTCACTCGCAGCCATCAGATTCACCTCCGTGTGTGGCTGTTACAACCGGGGAGCTGTACTAACTGCTCCAGTCCTTGCTGACTTATCTGGGGACCCTCTGAGTGTTATTATCGAGTGCGGAACCCAGCTGATCAGAAGGGAAATCCCCTATGAAGACGCTGACCGTTTGAAGAGGAGTTCCTAGGAAAGGCCTGCATCGCAGCTGCTGTTCAATGCGCCCGCTGAGAGAAGCAAGCATCTGACTCCCACACCAGCAGTCGCCGAGTGGTAACCTGTGTGTTTTATACACTCAATGCTCATTACGTTTTACTTGATGTACGCAGAATATTTTTCCCTATTTTAATATTCACTTGTCTTTGCATACTTCACTATTTGCGTTGTGCGCTGTTTTTTTGTTTCCATAAATGTCACAAGATTATATGTTTTAGTATGAGTCAAGTGAATTTGACCATAAGGTGTTCTTCAGCACTTATCGAATAGCACTGCTTTGTACAGTATATGTTTTTTGTTCTGTTACTAGTACATACAGCATGCTGCTACTGTTAGTGCAACATTGACTGAATTATTTTACACAGAGATACAGTACAAATGTGATCAGATTCAAAATGTAGCTAAAACCTGCCAGTTTTCTTCCGCAGTATTGCAAAAATACACCCTTTCCTCTTTTGCTCTTCTGCTAAAACTCTGACAGGTTCTCATTCTCTCCTGTTTAGATAATTGTAACCTTCTTCTGTCTTGCTTTCCTGCCTTGCACCTGTCTGCCCTTTCCATCTATACTAAAAACGTTGCTGCCAGAATCACGTTACTCTCTTCTAAATCTGTCTCAGTGTCTCTCCTACTGAAATCCCTCTCCTGGCTTCCTATCAAATCCCATACATTTGGGATATACCTATGTGGGTAGGCACTGTCCCCATTGGCTGTTGCATAATTCCCACCCTCCTTGGCTCGGGCTCTACGTCCCGTCACCCCAAACCGATTGGCCAACACAGACGAATGCTCGTCCTGAGATTGGTCCACCTCCTAGCATCCGTGGGGTTATTGGTCGCTGTTTGACTATGGAGACGGGACAGCTATAAGATTGGCAGCCAAGTTCAGTACAGATGTGTTTGCTGACCCTGTTGTACGGATCAACTAAGTGTGGTTCTATGAGGTTTTGCTGAAGCGACCCAAAAGCGAGGATGTGTGCTCCACTACAGCGGGAAATGTAAACTTGCTGCTTCAGGAATTGCAGTCAGCTATAGTTACAGACTTTGGGCCTCATGCAGTAAGCGTTGATAAGGGAATTATCACCATTTTATAGCCAAAATTGGGTTTGAGATTCAGTAAGCGCCGATAAGTGCTTGATTTCGCCAGGTTTCGGAGCCGATTATTTTGTTATGGCCATTCGCCTGCCGATAAGCCTGTTTTCGCCACTGATCGCCACTTTTTTAAATCGGCTGGATTCAACAAAAAAAAACAGCTTATCGGGCCTGATCGGCACTACGAAATTGAGATGTTATGGCCAATTTCTCCCGCCAACTAAAGTTGGCAGTTTGGAGGGGAGAACGATCGCTAAGGCTGCCGCAACGGCACTTAGAAAAAAAAACTTCTGTACATCAATGGAGTCAATGGAGCGGGGACGTATAACAGTATAGTACTGTTTACGTTTCATTGCTCACAATACAAACGTCATTTGCATTACAGTGTGGGGGCATTCCCTGCATTGTGTCACAGCTGACGTGTATTATTTGCATAACATTATACTTTTACATGTTTGCAGCATTTGCGGGTCACATTACTCATCATGTGATGATGTGCCAAGGGAAAATACTATACTCAACTCTTAAAGGAGAACCTCACATCATATCACACATTTTAATGAACTGAGCGACAATTATTTACATGATGTTACACATGTCACACATGTCACACATACACAGTATATTCATCTTCCTTTACATTACACAATGCTTGTAATGTGACACGCATCTTTAAACGTTCATGTACATCTGTATTCTCATGTTTACATATACTTTTGGGTCCTCCCTATTTTCATGACGTCACATATTGGACGCTCAATCACATTGCATGTTTACATTGTAACCGTAGCATTACAAGCACTTCAACCTAACTTATACACACATGTACAGTAATTCAGCATTGGGACACCTTGTTAACTCATTCTATACCAACTATCCTCCTTACAGAAATGCATGCATATGCACACGACTATTCATTGTTGTCAACATGTCACAATAACATGCCTAATTACACATGTTACACAAAACTTTTCCCACGTCAATCTCAGCCTTTTTGCCTAATTACATGACTGACTGTTGCGTTCACAAGTGTTACATGCATTGCACATGCAACTATTTATTTGCAAGCAATGTTTCTACAAAGGTTCACGTCACATCATTGCCAAATATCATCATTCCCTGCAGAATACACACAACAAATACTTATAACAAGAACTGCACACAGCTTGCCACAGAAGTACTTTATTATGTTAATGTAACACCTTGCATTTTACTATGTCACCTGACATCATCACATACCTATTTAAAGGACGCCCATTACCTGATCATTCACAGCTACTCATTTCAAAATGTTGAGATTGTTTAGGAGACGGAGGAACATTCTTTTCTATGACATGCTTGATGATGAAGACAATCATATAGGGCAAGGGAGGGACACACCGAGGGACAGTGACAGTGAGATACGACAGAGACAGGGAGAGGGACAGGAGATCAGAGGAGAAGACAGAGGAGACAAGTTGTGCCTCGTCCGCGTCTGTACAGGGAGAGAACCCTGTTAGATGGGATGAGTGAGGAGGAGATTGTAAGTCGCTATCGTTTGAGTTCAGCAGCAATCTTATCTCTTTATCAGGAGATAAGGGGAGATTTAGATTTTTTCACAGCCAGAGGTCGTGCAGTCCCTGGGCTTGTTAAAATGCTGTGCTCATTACATTATCTTGCTTCCGCGTCATACCAGACAACTGTGGGCATAGTGGGCGGGGTCTCGCAATCTACATTCTCGCGGGCCTTGACCCAGTTTCTCTATGCACTCAATAGAAGCGCTAGGAATTATATTCATTTTCCTACAGAGGCGACAGAGTGGCTGGAAGTCAGGACTGGCTTTTATAATATAGCAGGGATACCATGTGTGCTGGGTGCAATCGATTGCACACATGTTGCTTTGATTGCACCTAGTCAGAGTGAGCATGTGTACCGCAATCGTAAGCACTACCATTCACTCAATGTACAGGTGGTATGTGATGCGACGATGAGGATAATGCATGTGGTACCCAAATTCCCTGGTTCCAGTCACGATTCCTCCATCCTGAGGAACTCTTCAGTCTTCCATGCGTTCGAAGAGGGACATTTTGAACATGGTTGGCTGCTGGGTGAGTACACATTTACATGTTATAACACAAAACACATTTTTATTTAGGAATGTTGGCATTGTACAATTTGATCACTAATGTCAGCTTATGTGTGCTCCATTCATTATAGGTGACTCAGGATACGGAATTAGGCCGTGGCTCTTGACTCCGGTGCTAAACCCTCAAACTGAAGCAGAGGACAGGTACAATGCAGCCCATATATCTACAAGATCTGTTATAGAGAGGACATTTGGCCTACTCAAGACCAGATTTAGGTGTCTGGACAGAACTGGTGGGGCTCTTCTATACAAGCCTCAAAAAGTGTCTGATATTATCCTTGCCTGTTGCATTTTGCACAATGTTGCACTGAGGCACAATGTACAGTCAGACCTAGCTGAGCCTGTGGTAGACGAGCATCCCACCCATGTAGCTGCTGAAAATGAACAAACAGCCAGTGGTGGCCAGACACGCCAGAATCTCATCAATTCATTTTTTTCTTGTAAGTACAAACATATATGTTCCAAGTTCTACTTTTATACTTACATTATGTTATCTTAACAATAATGTTTTTTTATATACCCTTCTGGTAGGACACAGATGAATATGGGTTGCACACCTTTCTTCTCTCTGCTGTGTGCACAAAGGGATGTGGCACCGGTATGTTATTGTTGCACAGGTTATATAATCCCTCTTCAATTTTACTTTAGTTGTGTGTATGTGAATAAAACTGGGGTAACAAAGCACTAATATTTTAGCATTGTGTTGTTCCTTATGCTAACACAATACACATATTATGCCCATACTCATTCATGCTTCTAGTATGCTTACATACAATGTTATTGGTGCAGTTTAACATGTACATCCATATGATGTGTACACCAGCCTGATTTACATTTTGAATGTCATGAAATATACATGGTGTTGCACATTTAACACCAAATACACACTTTGCTGTGTTGTTTACGGTACTGAAGATGGCATGTCAATGTTTGCAATTTATATATTGTTCCTTTGCATTATAGGTATATCTCCAGTATGACTGATCATGGTATGTATATTTGCTGACATCTCTCATAAGATGTGCCTACATCAATCTTCCTATAATTATTTGAAGTCAAAACCCAACATATTGGTTTAAACACAAATGTTACATATATGTACTTTCTGTATCATGTATATGCATTTAGCTACTCTTGAGCTTTCATGTGCATTGTATTAGAAAATGATTACTCCCATTTCATCACATTTTATGTATGTTTCCTTATAAATTCCATTAATGTAATATAGAGGTGTTTGGAGACAAGGGGATAACTGTAGTTATTTCTTTACTTACGGGAGATCATTCATCACGGATGAAATTGACTGATCATAAAACTCCATGCATGAATGCCTGCAATCACAACAATGCGTACTACATCTTATATTTAGCAATGTTGGTGTTTTGTAATGCTAGGAATTAATAGTCAACATTAATTTAAATTTGTGACATGTGTATGTATAAGTCACACGTGTGTGGATGTGTCCTACATGTACCAAGTGTTAAACTGTTAACAGAGAAGACAAATTTGTCGCTAATGTTACTGTCATTTAGCATTTATAATTTACCAATATGACAATGTTGGTAATATTTTTGCAATATAAATCACGTCACTTCATCATTATCATGATGATAATTATCAAGTATTGTCACAATTGTAACGTCAATCACGTGCACATTAGCATAGACACACTTTGTAAGACAACTGTTTGTGTCTGTATCAATTTGTGTAGGATCCATGTATAACACCGACAAATGATAACACCAGCTTTATTATGGTAGCTTATATCATCATATTGACTATACTATGTATTTTTAGAACGTTTAATAAACACAGTAAACTATAGTTAGTTAGGTTAATGAAATATACACAGAAACGTACTTCATTACATGATGTTGATGTCATAATCAGAACATCATGCATTGTAGGGGACCACAACATCTGGCCAATAACATTATTTGCTACAGTCCCAAACCATTTTATCAACATACCCATGTAACAAGAGATTTTTAACAAGAAATGGCTAGTTGGTTGTAAGTGTCCTTTACATTGGGAGAAGGAGTGGCTCAGTGAGTAAAGACACACACAGCCACTGAGATTTTGAAGCAGGGGAGTCTGGTTCAATTCCCGGTGTCGGCTCCTTGTGACCTTGGGCAAGTCACTTTATCTCCCTGTGCCTCAGGCGGCAAAAAATAAATTGTAAGTTCCACGGGCCAGGGACCTCAGCCTGAAAAATGTGTCTGTAAAGCGCTGTGTACAACTAGCAGCGCTATACATGAACATGCTCATATTATAATTATTATTATTATTATTATTATTATTATTATTGTTACATAGTTTCGACAGTCATACGTTCCATTACACAATAGAATTCACAAATGTGTTAGCAGAGTGGGAATGGTTGTTATATATAAAACACACCATGCCATAAAATGATAGTAGTCATTAAAGAACACTCAATAAAAATTCATGAGGCACTATTTTGCAACATCATTATGTTAATTAAGTGCTTATGCAATATAGGCATAAGGGTATCACATTTTTAATTGTTTGTTAATAAGCGCTGCAAGCAATATAAAATTAGTTCCATATGTAGTATAGTAGTCGGTGGCTCCTCCTCACAATCATCTCATATAAAGGTAGACTCTTCTGAAATCATACATTGATCCGATTGTATCTTCCCCGACATCTCTGAAATACAGCAAACACATGATGGTCAAATATGGCACCTTACTATATATGTATCCGTGACAACGCATTACACAGCTCTATATGATTGTGTACATACACACGTCACTCACTTATATGTTAGAAGTACATGTGTACATCAGTATGTAATGTTTCTTTAAATTTGTAGCAGGCATAACTATGTATATGATGTGAACGTTGCCTGTATACTGAAAAATGTGCGCGCACATCTTAGTGTGCGCACGCACTTCACGCTTGGCTGCACTAACTGTTAGCGCATGCGCAAAACAAAGCGTACGTTGTGCGTTCAATACATCTTGAAAATACCATTAAACATAAAATCTTTATTTCAAATACAATGAATACGAAACTACATTCGTTCTAAACGAGTACATCTGTATTCTTTTTAAACAGACGTGTTTGGACAGAAAGGACGGCCGATAACACAATGCGCAAATGCAATACGTGTGACGTCATGTTAAACCAGCGTGAAACGCACGCTAACACTCCTCCCACTCAATTAACATTCAGCTAACGCCCAGTTGACGCCTACAAACACTGAGCCGCACACATGACAATCTGCAGTTACCGTTACTATAACAAAACATGACAGCCAATAGGCTTTGAGGCGCGCACGTCGCTTGGGGGCGGGACTTACATCCGTAATCCTTTTTAAGGACGCCTTGGGCCATGACAAGGGTCCCACGTCATACGTGGTGGACCCGCTTTTAAATGTTGTAGATGTAGCATGATAACAAAACAGGTATGTGTTAGAGTTATGTTAAAATGTTGCTAATATGGTTAAAGGGATAGGAAAGTACGTATATTTATTCCGTCAGCAATGTGTACTACTCTTTCAGGTTATACTATATTGTATTCGGCAACAATTTCTTTGTGATCGCTACATGTTATGCAGTCTGCAATGTTACGCTGTATCCACGCATTGGAAGGGAAAATGGTGGTTAAAAAAAAAAAAAAAAAAAAAACATTTAAACGCACAGTCAACGCATAACGGTTGTTATATTTACCATTCTTCTAGAATTAACTGTTCGTCTGGCTGCAACTGGTCGCTCCAGAAATGCAAGGCATTTTCATCCACGCTTGACCCACCCGCTGAATCCAGTATGACACACATCTCCTCCATGAAGCGCTCATAGGAATCGCCACTGCTTTCTTCAAACAATTGGTCGGGAGGTAGGTTCATTTCTTCTGGTTCCCATTCCAATGCATTTTCAGCTGAAAGGCTTGGTACATAATCATAGTACTTTTGTTGTTGTACAATGTGGGTTTCAGGAATGGAGGGTGCAGATATTGCAACAGGTATCGATTCACACGGAACAGTAGTAGCGGATCCATTGCTATTGGCATTAGGAATACATATGCCTTTCACAACAATATATGTGCCCTCTTTCAGGGTAAAATGCTTTTCCTTTGCAATCTTCCAGAAACCATAGGTGTGTTCTAGCTTATCCTGCACACGTTCAAAAAAGTCATTAGTTGATAAAGTGAATCTTATTGAGGAATTAAAATTCCGCGCATGCCTACGGTCTTGGTAATAAGGATATTTAGCTCGAATCAAATCATAGATTTGGCGTGTGCTTGCTTTGTGTCCGCGACTGTTTAAAATTGCTTCTGAAACCATGTACTTATAACCTAAGAGGGGATTCATATTGTTAACGAATTCATCAGCCATGTCAGAGTAGCACAAAAGATGTGTGCAGTTCTGTCTTCTTTGCTCATCAAAATGATTCTGCTCAATGGCTAACAAATTCCTGTGTTTGGTTTTCAAGGTCAACAAAAGTAACAACTTTTACTCCTTATTTCAAAGGCCAATTGGATGTGTCCTTTTAATTGGTTTAAGTTTTGTGGTTAGTGATAGGCGAATGTGGGAAAAACATGTATCATTTTTTTATCTCGTTTGTGAAAACATTCCTACACTTATTTCAGTAACATTGAGTTTTCTTGCAAAATAACAAAGAGCAGTGTGTGAAAATAGTGCTTAGACAGCCATATCAGTAAATACACACACCTGCAAAATGAAATGTTTTTTTCCCACATACATTTCTGTGTGTATTTGAAATTCTGGTTAACTACCTGTCTGCATGAGTTTAAATACGTGTGTATCTATATATATATAATTATATCTCTCTCATAAAAAATATATATATATATATAAAGTGTATATTGTACTATATGTATAGTGTGTGTGTGTGTGTGTGTGTATATATGTATATGTATATATATATATATATATATATATATATATATATATATATATATATATATATATATATATATATAATGTATCTTTTTTTTTTTTTTTTATATTGCAGGAGTACACACAACATATTGATGGCAGTAAGTAGGCCTTGTATGAAACCTATTTAAATGGTGATAAACATGAGTGAATTAAGTAATAAACATTTGTTTGCACCCAATAATGTTAGAGGCTCACACTTAGTATAGTTGTCAAACATTAGGCCTGTATTATTAAAATAGTGTGTTTTCACAAGGAAGCATGAAGTGTATGTTTTTTGTAAATACATCTATACCAGTTTAGATAGTACTATATACACACACACACACACACACACACAGTGTGTGTCTGTGTGTGTGTGTGTGTGTGTGCATATATCAATACATACTACATATATATTAGTATCAATTCAGAGATGTTCTTGAAACAAGAACACATAAATGATTAAAGGACAACATTACAATGGCCACCAAAGGTAAGTAATATTTAACACAAAATCCTGCTGTACACGTACAAGAAAGATGTTTGCAGTTAAATAGGTGCTTTTATAATTGCATGAAAATAATATGCACATGCAATGATTACATCAATTAACACACCCAAATGCAATGTTTTGCTGCAAAGTCAATGGCAGCTTCTCTAAACTTAGCAACTGGCTCCTGGTGGACCATTACTGAACAGACGATTAAAACATAAATATTTATAACACTATTCATTAATTAGGAGTGTTAACATTTCCAAAACTTCACGTGTACAAGAACATACTTGAAAGTTTGGAAACAACACAGTCTTCAGCATACATACAATAGTAATTAGATAATCTGAAGTCAACAAAACAAGGCCAAAGACATATTTTCTGAATTATAACATTTATTTTTTTTGTTCCTTTTGCGAGCGAGTAACAGGCCTGCTTGTTGTCTCTTGAATTTTCCTTTTTCTTTTGCCACCAACTTTAGGCACAACAGAGCCACTTTGAGTGGCCTCTGGCACTTCACGGGCAGGCTTGTGGCCAGTGACTCACCTACAGGGCTTTTGGGCAGTGACTGTTCACCTACGGGGCTTGTGGCCAGTGACTCACCTACAGGGCTTGTGGCCAGTGACTCACCTACAGGGCTTTTGGGCAGTGATTCACCTACAGGGCTTTTGGGCAGCGATTCACCTACAGGGCTTTTGGGCAGCGATTCACCTACAGGGCTTTTGGGCAGCGATTCACCTACAGGGCTTTTGGGCAGCGATTCACCTACAGGGCTTTTGGGCAGCGATTCACCTACAGGGCTTTTGGCCAGTGACTCACCTACAGGGCTTTTGGGTAGTGACTGTTCACGGACAGGGCTTGTGCCCACTGACACATGTGAGCAAGTTGGTAGACACTGCACAAGTGATGGTTGGTCTGTTTCATGTGTGTCTTGTTTTGTTTTTGTCGCCTCCTTTGTAGGTGTCTGCTGCTGAATTTGTACAGATGGCAGCGGTAGGATGTCATCAGGAACCTGCACAGCAATGTCTGCTACTTGACCGGTAACATTTGGGCCTGGTGAATGAATATCAGATGAATGTGGTGAAAACTGACCTGCATGAACAGATCCTGGCTGGGAGGTGTTGAATTGTGGTACATTAGTCATTCTCAAGTAATTAGCTTGTGTTTGCTGAACAACTAATGCTTCGAATGAGGTGTTGATTTTTTGCAACTGTTTAGGCACTTCAATGAAGACTCTGTGGAGATGTGCCAATTGTGAAACTGTTTCTTCCTGCAGTGCAATCATCCTTTCCAGCACTGTCATCAGGTCAGAATGGCGACGATTTTCTGCTTCCACAATTTTTCCCTCAGAAGCTACAATTGCATCATATGTGGTATTTGCTGGACGTTTTGGCGGTAAAACAGTTTCAATTGGAACCTCTTCATGGTCACTTGCTTGTATTTGTGTGTCTATGGCGGCGGCGGCGGCATCATCATCATCATCATCATCATCATCATCATCATCATCAAAATCCTCTTCATCATGTTCTACAAAAAAATGTACACATTATTAAATGGCATGTTAATCTCTGCTGTGTTACTATGTAATTGTACTGTGTCATAAGTAACAACTAACATGTTTCCATACGTTTTATAACCTCACATTAAAAACTACCTTGACTTAAGAATAATGTTTGGACTCAGTATGAAATATGAGTGAATGAAAACTTGCTGTAAACTCACAACTCCTACATGATAGTTAACATCACTAACACAATACAAGTTGCCTTACACTTCATTTTCACTGACACTAAGTAATCCTATTTAAAGAAGATGTGCAAAACAAATAATGAACATGACAACATAACATATAGAAGAGCACATATTATATGGCCACCAACTGATACACTCACCTTCTAGGTGTGTTGAGCTGGCTGACCCAGGTGAAGACACTTGTTCAGTCTCAGGTGACACATGTCCTTCAGGGGCAACTATATATAACAATAACATAAGTTTTACATTTACATGTGTAAATATTGAACAAACAGTTATTGTATGTTCTGTATTTATGAGTACGTAACAGCATCAGTTCCTTAACCCAAAATGTGTGTGTGAAAGTGAACATAAATAGTTGTAATAACAATGTACATGCCTGTGTACTTAGAACTTTTGAGTTCCCTAACATAAAACATACTATGTTTCTGCAGTAATGCGTGAGGATAAATAGATAAAATTTGAACATAAAAATCATATGTTGTGTAGTGATATCAGTATCATAATGTACATAACTATCATGAGATGACCATTCACAATGGTTATCATGAAGGTGGTCATATTGCAAAAAGTGTTGTTTTTGGTAGAGGATATGTGTGGTACATTAATATAAGATGTGGCACACCTGAATGTGGCTGTGACTCAACAAGACAACACATGCAGTGTGTGATAATGTGTCGTTGATAGTAGTAGTTCAACTATAGATATGAGTGAACTAATGTGTGACGTACGCTTTGATAAGTAATGAGTTGTTGGGGCATTTAGTAGCTAAAGTGAAGCTTTCAAATGAGTGTGATTAACTTCAGTTGTGCTAGTCAGGTTGTAAGAACGGTATTCCCTTCCCCAAAAAGCCTAATCAGCCACACCTTTCAATTACTTGAAACAGGTGCAAATGGTGTGAACTAAGTTGACCCTAAAATGAGGCTGTAATTAGTGTGTGTGCTGAACCCCACCCCCTCTGTTGAAGTGTATGCTGTGATGAGATATTAATTGCAGCTGCTTTAACACAATGGTAGATGAGCTAAATAGTCGTGTGCAGTTTTTAAGTTATGAAAACAATGACATAAAATATGATACGTGTGCCTCATTATGCTGTCTGTATATGACTTAAAGCAAAAATGGACCTTTTCATAAACAACTATAGATGTGTTAGTGCAAGTGATGTTTGTAGGCCGTTGCATGCAATATATTTGATGCATGCTTAAAATAGGCAGTAATGTCATGTTTGTCGGAGTAAATTAAATAAAATACACAATAATATTCTACATATTTATGTTCTGTACCTGTAGCTAGTAATAATTTCTGATTAACATGTGTTACACATGTGTACTACCCTGTTGTTCCCCATCTTCGCCCACCATCAATTGCTTCCACTGCAGCAATGCATTTTGGGAATTCACATGTAAATGAGAACGCAATGGCACGTGCTATATTAGTTACTGCTTTTAGTAGGACTACAACATATATGTCTATTTTGAGATATATATATATACAGAATCAGACATATACATATATAGATGCAGGTATGCTTATATTGTGAAGACAGTATAAAAAGCAGTGTAACTATGCAAAATAACTGTAAGCAACGACACGCCTAGTACAGTAATATTTCTCACCTGGTGGAAATTGTGAGGGGTAAATTCCTATATCACGGTCACCAGGTAAGCCTTCCACGACGACGGGAAGTAATTTTGCCCGAAGCAGCTCCTCCAATGGACTTAATATGAGACGTTGTGGTGTCGGCCCACCTCCAGTGCCAGTAGCATGCACGCGTTGGTGTTGTATTTTCTTTTTCAATTTGGACCTAATATCATCAAATCTCTTGTGACAATTCCGCTTGTCCCTCACATGATTCCCACACGCATTGACACCAATGACTATTGTGTCCCACATTTCTTTTCTGCTTGCTGAACTTGTCCGCCCTTGAAAAACATATAAAATATATGAGGTAAATTAATAATAATATAAGCACCAGTTTCCTACACTGCTAGCTGTTCCAAGAGATAGCAAACATGCTGTTTTATGTGTAATATGTGAAGCACATGAGCATTCACTACTAAACCTATACATGTAAGCAAGCTTGCATTCATATTGTATGCAGTTATGGCAAATTGACCGCCTGTGATTAGTTGTCCTTGTAAGGCATGATAAAAAGCTGTGTTTCCAGACTAATTAACATAGAAAGATATTCTGAACCCATATTTGCATATGAACAAAACTCAGATGACCTAGGATCACATGTATTTGAATAATAAATGTAAAGGTACACTTACCTAGTAAATGTCCATATATACTGTCATAGTGCTCCAGAATGCCAGTGACAAGAGCTGTATTTTCCTGGTCATTGAAGCGAGGATTACGTGGCTTCTCCACACGTTTCTTCCGAGCAGGTTTAGGGTCAGAGCTTGGCTGGTGCTGACTGGACTCTCCTTCTTCCAATGGAAGAGCCTCCAAAAGCTGCCCACCAGCAAGCACGCCACCACCATCCACCCCATCAGCAACTGCGCCACCAGCAGCACTCCCAGCACCAGCACTCCCACTCCTAGCATCAGCACTCCCACTCCTAGCACCAGCACTCCCACTCCTAGCACCAGCACTCACACTCCTAGCAACAGCACTCACACTCCTAGCACCAGCACTCACACTCCTAGCAACAGCACTCACACTCCTAGCACCAGCACTCCCAGCACTCCCACTCCCAGCAACAGCACTCCCACTCCCAGCAACAGCACTCCCACTCCCAGCAACAGCACTCCCACTCCCAGCAACACCCCTCGCAGCACCAGCACTCCCACTCCCTGCAACACCACTCTCACTCTCAGCAACATCACTCCCCTGAACAGTACGTTCACTCCGACGCGTACTCGCACGAGTAGCACTCCCACTCCCACCGGCATCACTCTTCCCACGCTTTGCGGGCATACTTCCAGCACTCACAAAAAACAGACAAGAAATGTACAGGCAATCACACGAAACACTTCCACATATAAAACAAGACAAAGATGTAAACAAAACAACAAAGGACAAAGCTCACCCAATACACAACAAGTCTCTCAGTCAATATGCAAATCTTCAAACAGCCAGCTCTGTGCGTCTCTCTCTCTCTCACTCCCAACAACACAGAGAATGATTAGCAGTACACGTTGCCTTTAAATATGGCGCGCAATCCAAAACATGCTTGTTTCGCCTGATTCAGCAAGATTTGTGATTGGGCAACCTAACAGCACCGCGCCATGCACGCCGATACACCTGTGTGTGATCGGCTAATCATCGTGAGAGTGGGCGGATTTGTTTTCGGGTTGATTTTGAATGTATTCGGCACTTACTGCATACGGAGAGGAAAAATCGCCAATAACATGACTAATCGGTAAGATTGCCGATTTCACATAATCGACGCTTACTGCATGAGGCCCTTTGAGCGCAAACAAGAGTGGAAGCTGCACTGGTAAAGACATTTCAGTGTCGCCGGGCACCTAGACTGTTTAGGATTCCCCTTGAGTTGACCAGAGACTGTGAGTAAAGCTCTGTTTTTATTTGTGTTGGGTCTGCTGCCTCTCGCCAGAATTTAAATACTTTTATTTGATTTTGGTGCCCTGTCTGGTGCTTGATCCTGTGAAAGAGACCTTGTCTTTCATGACAATATGCAACAGAGATTTCAAATTATTTAAAATACTTCCAACAATGTGACAATTAAATCAGATGCAATGGCTGAAAAGCATGTTCTGCTCCCATGTTGAATGTGCATTTGGCGTACATATAACTTAATTTTGGCAGCGTGAGAATACAATATTAAAGCAAACATGATGCAAAGAGCATAATTTTCATTTTACTCCTCCTACTGTTGTTGTTTGCTTTATTTGTGTCAGCTTGCAATTTGGGTAGAGTCAATAAAAGAAGTTACAGTAATGAGGAATTATATGACACGTGGATTATAATAAGATGTACAGTATCAAATTCTGTTCCCTTCTGTGGCATACTTTCTCTCTTGAATCTGTGTAAAAAATACCTGCCAAGTTGAAGATGATACAACTTTATGGCTTCTGCACTAGATAACAAGAAATATAATACTGCTCACCTAATTTTACCCAAATGATGATTAAATCATAATAATGTAGGTGCACCTGGAGATAACAATACAGTAGAAACTATACCTCCAATAACCACAACACTGTGAGGATTTTGTTACATTTATTATATTTTTATATACTGCTCCGGCAGCTTTTATTCGAAGTAATCACCGGCTTGTATCTGGCATGTTCCTGGAATGCCACGCTGTTCACCCGGAGCATGCCGGGCTCCCAGCCAGTGTCATGCCCGGCTGACGCGCAGTTGATGTGTTTATTGATAATGGTTCGGATTTTAATAGGCTGCAATGCTTCGCGTGTCCGCCAGATGGCATAAATTCATGAATTGTAATGCGCCGAATCAGTAATGTGTCGGCTTGCAGGTGTTTCGTTTAAAAAAGATACTGTACCACAGTGTGCTATTGTAACTTGGCCTTGGCCTTGAGACTGAAGGAAGAGGTTGCAAAAATGTATCAATTTAGGCTTTTCATATTAAAGAAAGACAAAGACCAGTTTCAGTTTGTCTTACACTATTCTCCAGAGACCCACCCGCCATGAGTGTTCAAAGTGCAGCCTGCTTTCCAAAAACCTGACAGAAGTTACGCGTATTTGATATGGGCCGCGATTAATGCAACAGATGATAAGATGGCAACAGTTTCTCAAATTTATCAGTATTTTATCGAAAACTATGACTTTTACAAATTTTCGCCAACTCCTCATACGTGGAAGCGTGCAGTAAGGAAAAGGTTATGTAGTGACCCCTGTTTTCACCGTATTGAGCCCCAATTCGTTGGAGGGTATTGGTGTGTGTCACCGGATTTTTCCCGTATCTATGATCATGGAGGCGGCAAAAGGCAAAGGGTCGTGTTAAAACCAACTAAGAAGCGACAGTCGCTGCCAAGCAATGCACCAGCACCAGCACCGGCTTCCAATGACGGTCCCACTGTCAGTGACAACCCTGAGCCTGAGGCTGAGCTGGATTTGGCGTGCAGTTTTGATGAAGCTTGCATGTACCTAAGCGATTTCCAGCCTCACCTGCTGACTACAGGTGGACTAGTCCCGCTGCCAACTATCGACGTGGATGATGAAGAAAGCTGGACCGGCAGTGGACCGGCGCCGGTGCAAGCTGAATGGGAAATTCAATGGTGAGTACTGTCTTGTTGCCGTAATATTTTGGTGGGGCTGGCTGGGTACTTCTTTAGGGGGCTGACCATTACTGTACTGTACTGTACATTAAAACTTTTCTTTTTGTTTTTTCTCAGAAAAGAAAATGGCTGATGGGGGGATTTTGATGGGTAATATTGTACTGTATGCTGATGTTTTCTGGCCGTACAGTATACTGTGTAATAAACCCGAATAAATAAAACTATGCATTTATTCTAAATGTTCAGTATCGTGTCATTATTTGTCTTCCACAGTACCTGACTCCGTTCTGTTGCCACGAGAGGGTCGCAATTTGCCATGCAATCCTGCCGCAACTAGGACTACATGGTGACCGAATCTGAGCCCTCCAGGTCGAACAGAACCGAAGTTGTGGGTTCCAGGTTTCTGCTCATTCTGACTTAGCCGGTTCAAAACTTTCTCCGCCATTGTTCTCAATGGAGGGACCCTCCTCGCCGGCGTGACCCTTTCTCGCCGCACTGTTTTTTAACTGGCTGGTCGCGCAATTGGCGTAGGAACTATGGCAATTGGCGTGGGAACTAGGTCAATTGGCGTGGGAACTATGGCAATTGGCGTGGGAACTAGGTCAATTGGCGTGGGAACTTCTGTTTTAGGGCACCTAGAAATAACATTTATTTGGCCCCTAGATGTTAGGAACCCCCTCACTTGACCCCAACAGGGTCCGAGCAGTAATGGCGGCGAGAAAATGTCACGCAGGCGAGGAGGGTCCTACCATTGAGCGCAATGGCGGAGAAAGTTTTGAACCGGCAAATTGCGACCCTCTCGTGGCAACAGAGCGGAGTCAGGGTGATGTTAAAGTTCAGGTTTCTGCCATTGACTTGCATGGCAGAAAAAAAGCCACTTTGGTAATGTGCTTTTAAACTGGAAGGCTGATATTTTGCCACTATGGCAAGGGTCCCCCCGCATGAGGACCAGGTAAATTTCAACCCGCTCAGACCCACAGAACGGGTTATTTTACATTTTATTCGCGCAATTGGCGTGGGAACTACTTAGGGCCGCGGTCAAGTTCACGGGCAATTGGCGTGGGAACTTCTGTTCTAGGGCACCTAGGAACAAAATTATTTTTGCCCATAGATGTTAGGCACTGTATACCACTGTACAGTATACTGTGGAAGACAAATAATGACACGATACTGAACATGTACAATAAATGCATAGTTTTATTTATTCGGGTTTATTACACAGTATACTGAGAAAAAACAAAACGAAAAGTTTTAATGTACAGTAATGGTCAGCCCCCTAAAGAAGTACCCAGCCAGCCCCACCAAAATAATACGGCAACAAGACAGTACTCACCATAGAATTAAAATTCATTTTCCCCCAGATATTAGGAACCCCCTCACTTCACCCCAACAGGGTCCGAGCATGTACAGTGCAGTACTGTACTTTAAAATAAAATTAAATATGCAATTTTACTATTACTGGGCGCGCACGCACAGACTGTGTACTGTAGGTTGAACCGCGAAGGTATTAGACTTCAGAGACAACAGCTCGCAAACGCCCCCATGCGTTTTTACACGGAATTGCAGTATTGCAGCCAGCGGGAATAAAATGCTTAAATCACGGGCGCGAAATAACGCAATACACTCCGGGAGAAAACATTACTAAACCGCACATCACCGGGATATTCCGAAATTCGCGGAACTAGCCAACTTCGAATAAAGTTGGTCGCCACTGTATATACTTCAGTTGTGTGTATTTATTGTAATTAGAATATATTAAAACTTTACTATTTTTGGTGTTTTAACAGCGGGTTACAACAGTCAATAGACTGTCTCACACCCATATTAATGGGGAGGACTATCACAGTCCATTCATATTGTTCATTTAATATGTACTGAGTACTTTATTTTGGAGATTCTTTTGATCCCTCTTGGGTAATTTCTGTCTCTTCTGAACTAGATGCAAGAAACATTTTCTTATGTCTGACCGAACTCTTCAGTTCATCAAAACACACTCTTCTCTGCATTTATACATATTCAATGTGCCTGGGTTACATGTGCCTGTGTAATCGCCTGTGAAATATAAACTTCAATTACTGTTTTTTGGAAAAGATTTTTTTAAACTGGCTAACCACATACAGTACATCATAACCTTTCAATAGATTGTAATTGACCATGCATCTCTTATTACTAATTATTTTTTTAAACATGTGTTTACCTTGGAAATTTATCAAGCTTTCTCCCGTCTCCCTCTAGTGAAAAATGACCCCTAATCCGAAAATAATAGGATTTATTTTATTACACCACAACGCTTAAGCTTTAATAAAATCTCTCCTTCCTTGTATTTGTAAAACTCTTTAGGCAGATTTACCCTGGCTTTCCTTTTACATGTTTCGCACATCTACATCAATTAGTTCCCAGAAGTTTTTTTTAAGGTACTGTAGCTCCACAAAGTCTAACCAGAAATAAGTTGCCTTTTGTTTATATTATTTTTTACATCTATACTAGTTAAGCCTTTGGGGATATGAATAGTGGGTTTTCAAAAAAGCACTGTGTATTGATCAAAAGAGCTCAGTTTTACCAGAAAACTGAGAGTTGTGTGTTTGCCCACGAGATGCATAAAACTTTTTTCAGCTGATGAAACGAAGAAGCACTATTTTTCGCTAAATTACGGTATATAACATAATTACATTAGATGATTGAGAATGGCACCTGGAACTTTACCTTTAGGACATGATTGACATCAATGTCAAGAAATTGTCCTGCTAATAAGATATTACTTCCAAGAACGATCTTTTAAACCACTAGGCCAGGATTTTTTTTATGTACCGAACAAAAGTTACTCACTACAGTTGAAGTGCTTGCATATTTTAATTTATATTCTGATATATAAAATTGTTACCTACTAGGAAGGTAATCATTCTCATTTTTAGTCTTCACTGAGTAGATGTGTTATAATAGTTTAAAAAAATGTTCTGATGCACTATATTTTTATTTTCATTAGTTATTAATTGTTATAAGTATATGCTTTATAAGTATATGTATATTCCCAGTGGTTGACAAATCACCAAAAAATCTACTCGCCACACAAAAAAATCTACTCGCCACCTAGTACCAAACGTGTGCTGCTTGGGCAATATTTACTCGCCCGGGGGTTAAATCCACTCGCCCGGGGCGAGCAAATGTATAGGTTTGTCGAACACTGTATATTCCTAACGATGAACCTGCCTTGACTTTTGACACCGTTAACGGGCCATGAATCAAGAAATCCTGCGGATCGGTCCGAGGATTTCGAGGGGCCTACAGTTCCCCTGCGCAGAGTGCAGGCGAAAGCAGAGCGGAAAGAATCAGCGTCCTTTAGTAGAGCTGATAGAGTTATAGACTTGGTGGACCAATGCCCTCACCCCACTGCCAGGGGTGATGGGGAGAATCCAAGACCCACTGCGAGGCTACCCTTGAGGGTGGGCCACGGGGTATTGAAGCCCTAGGTCAGACAATCCTGCCGGAGGAGTGACTTGGAGGGAAGGAGAGGAGGAATTATTTGGGCGGAGGCGAGTGGCGTATAACCCATCCTGGCTATTGTGTTGCGGCTGTTGGAAGCCCTTATCGTTGGGATATTGTTGCTTTGTCAAATAAAGAGACTATTCTTCATCCGTAAAGACTGTGTGTGACTTGGAAAGTACTACCCTGGGACCCAAGGGGTTCTTCTATACCGTTCCTGTCCCATATTCCTGGGAGTATAGAAGATGGAGGCGCTGCACCACTAAGAGATCATGGAGGCTACCACCCCAGAAGCCCGGTCCTGGCTCCCCCACAACATCGCGGGAAGCTCAGGCCCTCCTGTTCCTCACAGGTACGCACCACACCGCATGTAATCTGCCCTCATGCACCCTGGACACCACCGTAGAGTCTGGGGGAGGGGGGAAGCAGGGTTACACATACATACATACATACATACATACAGTACATACTGTACAGTACATACATACATACATATATCTGGTAGGCCTGTGCAAGATTAGCTTTGACTAGTTCATGTCCATACATGAACATAGAATTGGCTCTATCGTGGCCACAGTGACTGAGAATTAGGCATTTAAACATACATTTGTGCCCTCAAAAATACCTCTAAATTTTACAATAATCTGAGAGGCCTGGATAAAGTTAAAAGAACTAGACCAAATTGAACTAAAAGTGAAAATGAGGCCTTTGAGAAAATGTCTAAAAACAAGGACGTGGTGATCAAACCCACCGTTAAGGGGGGGGGGGAGTTGTTGGATTGGAACTTACAGGCCACCGTAGCTCCCATAAATATGGATCTCCCTTTGCCTAAGCCATCAGCTGACCACCCTACGGGTACCCGCACACGGACGCGAGTGTGACCCAGAAGAAATCCCTCGTGAAATATCTCCTCCTGGCTATGTCCTGTCTGTGCACAAGGTACAGGAAGGAAGGAGAGGCAACATGTCTCCCCACATGGAAATCTGAGGAGACGGGCTCAGCAGATGTGTAGTAGTAAAGGGAGAAAAGACTGCCTGGATTCGGCGGAGCCTGAATTGTAAGCAAGGAGTCCATTGCTATTTGCTGGGAAGCTATCCACAAACGCTGTTTCATCAAGTGCTGTCTGTAAGCGCAATACTGTTCTAACCCAGTCTAGTATAATAAATTTACTGTGCAATCATTTTTTCTCTTTTGTTTATATCAAGTCGATATCCTGAATAAGCTGAGATCTAGCCTCATTTATCTAATTAACCTCTGAAACTCCAAGTGGGAATGAATTTATAGATCACAAACTACATTAATCTGTATGTGCAAAAGTTTGACTTAAAATGTTTATATAGGTTAACAACCTTTATTAACACATTGTCTCTTTCTGTATGTATTCAATTTATATTTAACAACTGTACTTGAGTCATCACGCCGAAGGACATCTTTATTTCTTTGTTCAAATAAGGGTTACCGTTACCATATGTGGCGTTAATTATCATTGACGTCAATAGCAGTCAATGCAAGATTGAGCCTCATCAGACCTTAGTGAATCCTCAATGTTACAATTATAATTTCATCACTATTGGACTAACAGACCAAATTAAACTACAACTACTGTAAATGGTTACACAAATCAGTGCCACAAATAAATAAGCACTGCATATCCAAAGTATAATATTTGAAATTTGATACTGTTGTTACTATAAAAAAAATTACGCACGTCACATATTTGGGGTGATTAAGTGAATCAGTGATTAATTACCGTAAAAATGTTTTCCTTCTTTGTTTCAGTACCAGCCATCCAGGAGAGCTTACCTTAATATCAAAGCTTGTGAATTTAAATACAAAGCACCTTTTAATTCAGTATTAATTTGAGAATTAAAAACATTAAAACAAGATTCCGTTGAGAATATCCAAATTGCCAACTGTAGTTTTATTTCCTTCCCAAGAAAAGAAAATTATAAGACTTTGAAACAGAAGAACATTTCTCTCAATGGTTTCATTGTAAGGGAAAGGAAAATAAATGATTAAACAAGCCTTCATTATCAAGGAAAAAACATGTCTTTCCTTAGGTCCACTGTGATTTGTGAGACAAAGTGTCTCCATGTAAAGTTTACAAATCAATATACTGTTCACATTTAGGTCTTGAATTCATTTGAAGGAAAAAAATAGTTGAGATAACAGGGAATTATTCTCAAAAGTTATGTCACCATTACCTAAGAGTAAATCTGTCTGTAGTGTTTTGTTGCTAGCTAAATAGCTTTTTGTACTGCTTGAGTTTAAGCCCTGCTGGAACGCTGTCAATTCTTGACACTATTTTTTTTAATTCATGTGTAAGTAAGGGAAACTTACAGCTGATTGTAAGCGTTCTCTGTTACCATCACAATAGAGTCCCTCTCTTTGGGAGTAAAGCTGAATTTCCGTTATGAGATCATCAGATCCAAGTAAAACAGTTTTTTTTCTAAGTATAACAGACAGTCCAGCAATGAACTAGTGATTTTTTGGCACCTAGTCAGGTTGTCAGTCACAGCTAGGCACAAGGAGAGCTGCTGCAACACAGCTGCTCAAAAAATGGTAAGATGAAACAGTGAGCATTTATTCACAACTGGAATCATTTAGAAAAACAGCAGCTTTTCAATGGATTTATTTATAATCTCTTTTCCCTCTGCCTTTGTATTCAGAAAAATAAATGCCAAATAGCATGGTGGCTTTTCATCGGGCAATTATCAGTTTGCTTAGAAGGGACTGAGAGTATCAAGTATTTTTTTACTCCAAAATATGTTAAATGAAAATTAAAGATCTATTTCTGCTGAAAAGGAAAACATATTTAAAAGTTAATATAATGACAAATACATTTGTGTTCCAAGTGAAGAAAAATAAAACATTGTACAGTATGTCTAATTATGAATTGATTTAACTGGGATTCGTTACTTAGGTGTAATCAAGTTGTTTTTTTTTGGCGATCTCAGTTACAAAATGTACTTTATAGAATTAGCCACGCACAGTAGCACTCCTTTTGAGACACACACATACATACATACATACATACATACATACATACACACACACAATATACATACATACATACATACATACATACATACATACATACATACACACACACAATATATATATATATATATATATATATATATATATATATATATATATATATATATATATATATATATATATATATATATATATATATATAGTGGTAATTTGGGGGGGATGAGTTCTGAGAGCTTTCTGGATATCTGTGTGTTTGTTTACTTGGTCCAGCTGGTCTCAGCTGTTTTGGAGGTTAGTGGCTCCTCCCACCCAGGGTTTAAAGCTTGCCCTTCCCCACTGTCCAGGTAAGCAGGTTTTCTTTTCATCCAGCTGGTTGCGACAGGTTCAATGCCAGGACCACCGTTCCTCTAATTATAGAGGTAAATAAGGATTTTAATTAGTTAGTGTTAGGACCTGCGATATTATGGTCATGCCTTGAAATTGGCTCGCAGGCTTATACGCTTTTGCCAAAGGATTAACTAAATGACCCCTTGTTCAAGAGTTGTATAGGTATTTCACTGTGTATTTTTGTCACATTGGATGTTGCTCTGGACTTCTTTGTTTCTTGTTTTATACAAAATGTACTTTATCATTATTTTTAATAATAAATTGTTTGAAGGTTTCAACATGTTATTTTGCTTGATATTGATATTATAGAAGTACAATGTTGTCATGGGTAGCATTGCATATCAATGCCCATTTTATTAGATGTTCCCACATTCGCCAAAAGTTTATGTAAAGAAAAATGTAAGAAAATCTCATTATGTTTTTCTGTTAGTGAACCTCTGTAGTAAAGTATTTTAATTTTGATAATAACATTGCAAAGAAAACGTCAAGGTTTGTTACCATAGAAATTCAGCAACACTCAAGTTTATGGAACTTTATGGGCCTTTATGGACAATACCTAATTTCTGAGTAAAATTGACACTTGGCAGGTTTTGACATATCTTTACATTTTTGGGCATTATTATGGGGGAAAAATGTCTAAACTTCACCAGAATTACAAATGTGTGCAAATGTTTTGCTTATAAAAAAAAATTATTACAAAAATTGATAAAGAAGACCGAATACCCATTGTACCCACTTATTGTACCTATCATATATTGATTTTGCTGATAAAAAAAAGATCTACAATATTAATTTTTTTAAATAAATTCTAAAGTGCAATCAAACTATTAACAATTTTCAAAGTTTTTTTGAAAGTTTGAAAAATATCCTCAAAATTATGGTAAGTTTGCTTATCTCTACGTAGTTGGACTTATTGCATTGTTATTACATTGTTTAATCCAAATGTAGAACCTACTGTACATTAGATATCAATTCATTTATTATCTAATGATTAAGTTTGATATGTTAAGTTTCTATATTTCACTGTGTCCCCCCCTTTTTTTCCGCATGTCTCCAATTTCTTCTTCTAGGCACTTTAGACATTTTTAGGATATTATTTTATGATAAAACTGGTTCCAATATTTTTATGCTGTATTCATCCACTCTCTCATCCAATCTAAGTTGTCTTCCATTCTTTCTATATATATATATATTTATATATTAAATTATAAAAATATAATTTAGATGCATTACTTCGTATTTGTTATGACGTTTTTCAATTTAATTTGGTTCTTATTTATATCATGATTTTGTCATTTTTAATTGTTCTATATTAGGTCTTTTGTGTACTAGTGTGGAAGACAATGAGATATCTATTATGGATGTTGTATTATAGTGATGTGCTGTTTTGGAATACATAGGACTCAATGTATATTTTAGATTAGTTTTCTCTGTGTAGAGTCTTGTTCTGTTACTGATGGTGTAGAGCAGGGGTGAGCAAACTTTTTAGGCCGAGCCCCCCTTTTCATCCATGAAATGTCTCGGCCCCACTCTGCCTGATGTAATCAAAATCACATGAACCTCCCACCCCCCCCAACCCTGCAGCATGCACAGCACAGAGAAGCAGCAGCACAGAGAATTTGGCCACCCGTGCACAGCTCTGCCCGCCCCCAGGTTTCCCCTTACGCAGCCTGCGCCCCCCCCCCTAAATAATCTTGCACCCCCCCAGCAGGCACGCTCCCCAGTTTGTGCACCGCTGGTGTAAAGTCTTGATTTGTTATTGTGGCGTTCTTACTATGTTGATACTATTCTACTTAGCATGTATTTGGTTTTAATGTATTGCTGTAAAGCTATATATATGTTGTTGTTTTTCTGCCATTCTGCTGTGATGCTACATTTGGAAGGTTGTCCCAATATTTATATTGGATACAGTTTTTACATTTTGTATTACCGATCATGATGATGTCATCAGACAACGGGCTATTTAAAGTCTGAAGCTTCTGGAGTAAAATCATATTGATGCCTCTGAGGAAGCAGATTTTCTGTGAAACGGATAGGACTGGACTACAACTGCTGAAATCTTCTTTGACCATTAAGATGCCGGAGTAACACCCTACCTGCTCTACTGTGAGTTAGTGCTCACTGGCCAGAATGCTTGCTGTTGCAGAGGTGGAGCTTTGGGGTGAGTGCCGTTGGAGGTCTGAGGCAGCATCTGCATTCTGACCCTGGGTGGTCTAAAAGAGATTTCCGTTCATGTAGAATGTGAGTTCAATTGCACATGTTTACTTTTTTACTTTGATTAAAACATTATTTTCATTATGTCCTTTTTCTTCTTCTCAATTTAAGCCACTGGAACGAATATTTAATATATCCGTAAGAGTACCGCCACCTTGGATATCCCTTTAACCAATTGGTTAAAGACACTTTTTCCCACTTCGAAGTTGGATGTTGTAATGCCAAGAAATCTTGCAGCTGATTGCCTTGTTCGAGTGCAATATATGCCTGGTTTATTCATCCAACTTGCGAGTGCATCTATTACCCTCCTACTAAATAGTATATACTATATCACAAAAGATTGTTCTATTTGTGTTTCTTTTCTACCCCGCATGTGGTTCCATGGGAGTTACAATCCAATTCTTGTCTATAAATTGATGTGTGGAACAATAAATATACTTGACGTCTTCCAAGAATGTTCCCTTGAAAGAATTGTTAAACATAATGTTATATTTCTTTCATAACATTAATTAAATGTAATTATGTTTGTAATTAAAAAAAGTACATCGCAAACTTTCTTTACTAATAAAAATACTGACTGTAATCTACTTTAATCTACTAAAAGAGAACTTCATTCATACTCAACACATATGAAAACATTCTGTGCTGACACTGAATAATTGCTTGCAATATCAAATTCATGGTTATTTTCAACAGATTTGACAGAGTGATACATTCTCAACCAGCACTGAAAAACAAATAGCATTATGCAAAATAATTAAAATATTAAAATATATAAAATCAACAGAAAAAGCATTTCATAGAATCATTTGGAAATACATGTTTTACCTTTTGAAGAGGATAGGCTTTGGCAAGTTCTTACTAAGTCTATTGTCGTGGTTGAAAATGATTAAAGCCGCTGCTCTAATGATAGAGCTGGTGTGATATCGCTGAGGGAAGTCCATGCTTCCAGATCGGTTATGATCCAGCGACTTACTCCAATGCCGAAAACAGCAAGTCTTGCTACATCTGTATATTATAAACTGTATTAAAGTATTATATTATTATCCATCAGCTAAGATAATTTGTAATGTTCTTTCTCTAAACCTTTTGATATCAAGAGCCAAATGAGACAGGGATAGCATCTCTCCCCTCTGCTTTTCGCGTTACTGCTGGAACCACTGGTAGAAAGTATTAGGCAAAACCCTCATATCTCAGGAATTAGACGATAATGACTATCAACTTCCACAGTACTGTATGCAAATGACACTCATGACATTAACTAAGGTCAATATGGGTAAATCTGAGACTTTCAATTTGTCCCTACCACAAAATATAGTAAATAAATTGACAAAAAACTTTCCTTTTAAATTGAACAAATGGAAAATCAAATACCTATGTGTCCATATCTCTTTCCGCAAACCAAAAATGTATACTATCTTAATTGTCCTCCGGCGCGTTGTCTCAATTATATTCGTTTTAGTCCAAAATAAAAATAACAGAAGATAGCAAAGTATCAATACAGGTTAATTAACCCTTAAAGTTCATACATTTGAATTCATGCACTTACAATTCCGCATAGCTTGTGTTGTAATTCTTTTCCTATCCGGAGTGTCAGAGGTTAATCTAGACAGGCTAGGTCTCCAATACATATAGAGTTGCAATAGAAATAGAAGAGAGAAAATATCATGGCACAATAAATTTATTACAAAAGACTAGATTAAGAAAAATATTGCACTTACAGCCAGCATAATCATAAACAGCATTTTTGGATAGCTTCCCAGCGTGTGGTAGTAAGTCTTTGCTTTGATGGTAATGTTGCTCACATATTGTAGAGTCCTGCTGTGTGTCTGCTGCGCCAGTCACATCTGATTTCAGAGGGGGGGACACTGCACCTCTCCTACTCCCTGTACCTTGCGCACGATCAGGGGTGCCAGGAGGAGATATTACAGCAGCAGTGTCTCATACACACTCTTATTCGCATACAAGTAACTGCAGGGCATGCAGTCAATAGCTTCAGCAGAGGGGAATCCTCAACACACATCACACGTTGTAGGGAGCTATGTTGGCTCAATAAGTCCAAAAATCTAACATGTTTCGCCAATGCTTCATTAGATCACATCTCGAAACTGCTTCCACACGTGTAGGCTGCATTGTACGTCTTCCGCATCAGCTGAAAACCGGAAGTGGTGCCGTTGCACGCCAATCTCAGTCCCCCGGCTGAAATGTGACTAAACTTGGGGTTTAGAGGCTGAAGAAGTTGTTAAGATACAACAAAACGCATAAGGCGGTCAAAATCCCCAGCAAACGGCACTTTTATCATGGGACTGAGATGTGTGAAGCTCAGTGAAGGGTAACCCGGCTTACCATCCGTGGATCAGCCAGAGGAATTCAGGAAACCCCGAGTTTAGTCACAATTCAGCTGGGGGACAGAGCTTGGCGTCCACCAGTACCACTTCCGGTTTTTGGCTGATAAGGAAGACGTACAACGCATACTACATGTGTGCCTCTCTTTTTCCTTTTTTACACACACACACACACACACACACACACACACACACACACACACACACACACACACACACACACACACACACACACACACACACACACACACACACACACACACACACACACTTGTATTAATATCTTCATAGAGGCTTTTTTCTAGCTAGCTACCTTCTATCTATCATACATACATATGGTTTTTAGCTACAATACACTGTGACTCTCTAGGCATATATATCCAACATTAAGTCACCCTGCCTACATGCCGTTTGCATGCATTTGCAGCAATATATATATATATATATATATATATATATATAAAATATAATATATATATATATATATATTGCTGCAAATGCATGCAAACGGCATATAGGCAGGGTGACTTAATGTTGGATATATATGCCTAGAGAGTCACAGTGTATTGTAGCTAAAAACCATATGTATGTATGATCGATAGAAGGTAGCTAGCTAGCTAGAAAAAAGCCTCTATGAAGATATTAATACAAGTGTGTGTGTGTGTGTGTGTGTGTGTGTGTGTGTGTGTGTGTGTGTGTGTGTGTGTGTGTGTGTGTGTGTGTGTGTGTGTGTGTGTGTGTGTGTGTGTGTGTGTGTGTGTGTGTGTGTGTGTGTGTGTGTAAAAAAGGAAAAAGAGAGGCACACATGTAGTATGCGTTGTACGTCTTCCTTATCAGCCAAAAACCAGAAGTGGTACTGGTGGACGCCAAGCTCAGTCCCCCGGCTGAATTGTGACTAAACTCGGGGTTTCGCTGAATTCCTCTGGCTGATCCATGGATGGTAAGCCGGGTTACCCTGCACTGAGCTTCACACATCTCAGTCCCATGATAAAAGTGCCGTTTGCTGGGGATTTTGACCGCCTTATGCGTTTTGTTGTATCTTAACAACTTCGTCAGCCTCTAAACCCCAAGTTTAGTCACATTTTAGCCGGGGGACTGAGATTGGCGTGCAACGGCACCACTTCCGGTTTTCCGGTTTATATATATACCATCTTTTTGTTTATTTGTGTAACTACACACTGAGAGATATTACCAAGACTATTCATATGTATTCAATTGGTAGCTAATCTGACTAGATCTATATAATTGAGACCTCATAACATATACCTGATAAGGTTAACATTTACTATCTTACCAATCCCAATATATCTGTACTTTTGGGTTCCGTTGTGTATTCATCTATTATTGATAGATAATATACCTTGGTAAAAAGATTGCTATACCTACCGGTTTACAAACTCATTGTCTCTTCTCTGGGGATTTTAGCTCTGTTTGCATTGTATATATATTATCACGTTTTCTGTCAATATTTGATTATTATTAATAAATCTTTATTATTTTATTTGCTTGACATATAAATGTTTCCGTTTGGCCTCTTTATACATACTGCTAGAGGTAGTTTATATTTCCCAATACTGTGTGTCTAGATATATATATATATATAGGGAAGAGATGACCTAGGCGCAAATAAGCCAGGAAAGAGACAAAGGGAAAATATCATAGGGCAGTATGTCTGTTAATATCAGAGTTAAGGTGGTAAGATATACACTTACACTTAATCAGCCAAATATAAGCCTTTAATCCACCACTGGGATTCAGGAACACTGGTACTGGTATTTCCTCGTTGTTTGCATGGATCTCAGACTCTCCACGTGTGCTGCTTACTTCAGGGGTCACCTTTTCATCTGCAGCCGCGTGTCTCCTTAGCATAGGATAGAGCTCACCGAGGAGGGGGGGAGGAGGGGAGGGAGGGGGAAGAGGGACAATGGAACAAAGATAGTGTAAAATCTTTTATTATAAAAACTATCTAAAAAATAACAAACAGTATCTCACTCACATGGTGTGAAATAATATCAAGCAGTTGAGAGTTTGAATTGAGTCTCTCACACTCGTAGAGTAAGGTGTCCGGTCCACTGCACTGCTACTAGCCTGGTTTACTTCCGCGTCACGTGCTCCGGCTCCAATTCTCGCAAGACTTCGACCTCCGATGACGTCACAGCGCTCTCTCCTCTCCGGTCTGCAGCGCGTCTCACTCTGCTCGGTTTGTAGTGTCTGCAATGACTGCAGGGTCTGCCCTACGCGTTTCTCCTCTAGGGCTTCCTCAGGGGCATAATACCATTGTGTCTCCCCACCCCTGGTATATATACCCACCTCCTGTGACTGATTGGATAATTGCATACAATTATATTAAAAACTTTAACTCCGTGACGGTTGCTAATTAAAAACGAATGATGAACATATAATGAGCAAGGTGTCTCTGTTACCCAAACAAGCGATATCTAGGTATATTATAAGAAAAGAGAATTACATAGTGTATACTTATAACAGTATTGGTCTGTGCCTCAGCCTATATGGTCAATTAGTTTTAGTACCATAATATCTGGTTGCCCTAATCTAATCAGGGATCATATTGAGGAGCACAAGTTAACCTCATATATGTAAGTATGCCAATAGATATTAGACTAAAAATTTAAACACTATATATGTTGTATGGCAACTATAATCGCTAGGCTGGGTAACAGAAAGCATACAAGATTACATACATACACAAGAGCAATTGGAAGGTGAATTGAATGGAGCTTAATGCCCCTACAATTAGAACAAGTTATATATTTGGTAAAAGCTAGGATATGCTTATGCACAGTTGCTAAGTGTTCCCAAAGCTCACTAAATTGATATGGGCTATTTTTTTGTGGATAGTTTAGAGCCAACTCTTTAAATGCCAGCAATAAAGAGAATTGTACTTAAGAATTGTACTTAGGACTAGAGGTCAATAGTATATTACATTTGGATAGTATATTAGCAAATCATCATAATGACACATCAAACTTATTGATAATGAGGGGACCAGAAAATTTAGTTAGATCTGACCACAAGAGTATTACTAGATTTTGGATCTAATCTGTAAAAACAGATGAGAGACATTGAATCAGGGGTTAGGATATGTACAGATCTATATATAACTAAGTAGAACATAGACTAGAATACAGATGAACACTTAAGGGGCTGTTATCTAAGATAAACAACAAACCAGAATAGATGCTATAAGTGGGCATATTGATACCACATATCATATCACAGATAATACATAATTTACAATTATCTCCGCCTTAGGCAGAACATATTCAGGTCATGGAAAAGATTATTTAATACAGTATTGAACATGGCGAACATAAAAAGATTACTTATATGATTAGCGTAGTAATCATTAATTGATAACCCCTTATAGATCTATACTGTTGATGTTCCTGATTGTTACATGTGACACAGTATAGAATAGATAAACTATATAATCAACTATATCATGAGAATCATCATATTGGTACTAGTGGCATGGACTAGATGGTATCAATGGTTATGCAACCCACAATAATAATGGGGAAAGGATTTATAACTACACATTTGTAATAAACTTAACTGCTTACAGGGGGGACAGAATGGATGAGCACCTATTGCATGATCATCCTATAAGATAAGTGAATAAAGGTCAAGAAAGAAGAGCTGTACTTACAGTAAACATAAACACCAAAGGCCATTAAAAAGTAATATCATTCTTCCTATTTCATAGCACTCAAAGTAGATGGGTAATTTGGCTAATCTTCCTTATCTAGGCAAAGGTAACAGTCTGATATTTGTACAGCAATTCAAAGGATTTTATGAGGCATCTTACAGGCCTACATAGGGGAAGATGGAATATGGACAAGAACACTTAATCGAATACAATACAGAGAATATAGATGTATGTCAAGTGAGATGTTGATATTACTCTCTCAGGAAAGACCCCAGGTCAATGTCGATATTCATACCCAATGGTGCTAACGTTTTTAGGGTGTAGATCCAGAAAGTTTCCTGTCTGGATATTTTTATGACCTGGTTCCCACCCCTCCAATTGGGATGAATTTTGTCTATTCCAACAAATTGCAGACCATTTGGGTTTTGGCCATGGTGTTCTTTAAAGTGTTTTGATACACTGTGTTGGACAAAACCTCTTTCTATATTTTTCACGTGTTCAGCAATTCTTAGTTTCAATTAACATGTTGTCCTCCCTATGTATTGTTTATTACATGGACACTGCAGCATGTATATTACATTACTTGAGTTGCAGTCAATAAAATCCTTTATTTCAAACTCTTCATTTGTTGTAGCTGAAATTATTTGTTTATAAGACTTTGGTGTATTATGGCATAACTTACAGCCTCTGCACGTCAGACACTTAAAGAAGCCATTTGTGATACTTACAGGTTTAGTGCATTCTTTTTTCAAACAGCTGGGAGCTAATCTCTGTTTGAGGTTAGGGGCCTTGGTGAAAATGATTTCGGGTTTGGTTGGTAAAATCCCTTGCAAAATAGGGTCTTTTTGGAGGATATTCCAATGCTTTTGGAATATCTTCCTGATGTGTTTGGAGGAACTCGTAAATTGTGTGACGAATGGCACAGATATTTTGCCTTCCTCACCTCTATTTTCCTTAATTTCTTTTGATTTGTAAGTCAACAAGTCTTTACGCTCCATCTGTTTAACTTTGTTAAAGGCCTCATCTTCCACTTCTTTCTTATATTTTCTATCTATAAACTTATCCATTAGTTCGTTTGCTTGTTCCTGAAAAACGTTATCCTGGGTACAGTTGCGTTTTACTCTTTGTAGTTGGCCCAGAGGGATGTTGTTTATCCACCTTTCTAGATGACCACTATCCCCCATCAAGAAATTATGGCAATCCACCTCTTTTACAAACGTTTTAGTTTCCAAAACCCCATTTAACACATATAGCTGTAGATCTAAAAAGTCGATGGTCGTTTGACTATATTTATATGTGAACTTTAGGTTATAGGGATTGTTATTAAGTGTGGTTAGGAATAGCTGTAGTCTCTCCAGGCTCCCGTCCCATACAAACAGAATATCGTCAATGTATCTCTGCCAGGACACCAGACTTGCCCCAAACTCATGGTTGGACCAGATGTATTCGTCTTCCCACATGCCCATAAAAATGTTGGCATAGTTTGGGGCAAATCTGGTGCCCATAGCAGTGCCCCTGATCTGCAGATAGTAATTGTCGTCATACCAAAAGTAGTTATGGCTAAGTATATGTCGAATACAGTCTACAATGAATCTTGTTTGTAGTGGGTCTAATTCCCCATTTCGAAGAAGGGTATCTCTAACTGCGTTACATCCTTGTGTGTGATCTATCACTGTGTACAATGTGCACACATCACATGTAACCAAAAGGTAGTTGTCGCTCCATGTCATATTCTGTATGGTGTTAATTATCTGAATACTGTCCTGCACATAGGATCTTAAGTTCCTAACTGTACTCTTCAGAAATGTATCTATGTAGCCCGAAAGGTTAGCGGTTAGGGATTTTATCCCTGAGACTATAGGGCGTCCTGGGGGGTGGGTGGTGCTCTTGTGAACTTTAGGTAAGTAATAGAAGATTGGGACTCTTGGGGACTCGGTGTTTAGATATTCCCATTCTGATTTTGTTAGAATCCCGTCCCTTAATCCTTCATTTAGTAGTCCCAATAGTTCTTTTTTATATTGTTCTGTTGGGTTACCCTGTAACAGTTTATATTTTTCACTGTCACCTAATAATCTGTGGGATTCTATATCGTAATCTCTTCTATTTAAGATAACCCCCCCCCCCCTTTATCTGCCGGTTTGATTACAATGTCCTGTCTTTTGGACAACTCGTCAACTGCTTTTAATTCACCTTTCGTTAGATTTTTCAGAGTTCTGGGTTTCTTGTCTCTCTCTAGCTTTTCGATATCTTCTTGTACGGATTTTGTAAATGTATCTATGTGTCCTCCTTTTAAATAGCTTGGAAAGAATATGGACTTCTTTTTGCAAGCTGTATGAACAAATCTCTCACAAGTGGAGATTCCACCCTGAGTGACCTCATGTGTCAAGTTTTGTTTTAGAAAGTATTTTTTAAGGGTTAGGTTTCTAGCAAACTTATTCACATCAATATACGTGTTGAATGTGTTGATCTTATTTGTGGGGGCAAAAGCTAAGCCTCTTTGTAATATATTAATATGCTCTTGGGTGAGGGGGGTATCGCTTAGATTAAATATACCAGTCTGCTGCTTTCTTACACTGTTTGCTTTTTTGATGCTGGTTTTTGTCCCTCCTCTCGTTCCTCTTTTTGTGGGCTTTCTATCTTCCTTTTCTGAGGAGTATGGGATTTGGTGTCCTCCTTCAGTTGTGCTTTTATTACTTCCCCTGGTCTCTCTCTCTGTTGCTTCCGTTCTAAAAAAGAAGACGCTGATGTGGATGGTCTCTCCTCATCCACAAAAACATCCTCCTTTTCTCTCTCTTTGGGTGCATATTCTTGTCTGGTAGTGTGATAACTCTGCTGGCCTTTCCAACTGTGTTGCCTACCCCTATAGTTCCCTGACCCTCGTCTATCCCTATCATGATGATATTTATTTTTGTTCCAATATCTGTTATCCTTGTGATAATGCATATTAGGTCTAGGACCCATGTATCTATTTTCATTTACATTTTGGTGTCCCTGTTGTGCCTCATTGGAATTTGTTTCCTTGATCTCTACTTTGTTGTCTGATTGATTCTTTTTCCAAGATCTATAACAATTATTCACATAGTCCTCTTTATCTCTCCTAAACTTCCTTTGTTTGGACAGCTTAGTTTCCCTTTCAATTTTGTCTGTTCTTAATTTAACCTTCTTTTCAATCTCTTTGTGTTTCTCTGTTTTGTCTAAGTCATTGAGTTTTTTCTCTATCGCCTGAATATCAGTTTCTAGAGTGACTAGAGCCTTGTTCCTATGTGTTATTAAAAATCTCATCAACTCCATTGATGCTTTATCTAAAATTTTGTTCCATTCTGTCATAAATAGGATATCATCCTGATCCGTGGTTGGGTCTTTAAAGATCCTTAAACCTCTCGGTATCCTATCTACAGAGATATATTGTTCTAATGCAATCACCTCCCAGTAGGCTTTTGTATCCTTAATCATCAACCTTTCTAATTTCAAAAATAAAGTGTCTAATTCCTCATCATCTCCTGATACACTTTCCAACCTTATATCGTCTGAAAATATATTATCTAATTCTCCGCCTCTATGTTTCCTCATATAGAATATAGAATCATTTTCTATTGCTGTGGCCATCTTGTGTACTGTGTATAGGAAATGCTGCTAATTGTGTAGTGGATTGATACAGAGAAAACAGATTACAATCAGCGCAAATTCCAAACACTTAGTGGGATTGTAGTAAAAAATATTAGCTACCCCTGGCCAATCAGTCAAACAGGAGGTGTTATACCTTACAATCTATTCTTGCTTGAATGCAGCCAATTAGGTCTGCGGCTCCACACTTGCCGCAATGGATAATGTAGGGAAGAGATGACCTAGGCGCAAATAAGCCACCTTAACTCTAATATTAACAGACATACTGCCCTATGATATTTTCCCTTTGTCTCTTTCCTGGCTTATTTGCGCCTAGGTCATCTCTTCCCTACATTATCCATTGCGGCAAGTGTGGAGCCGCAGACCTAATTGGCTGCATTCAAGCAAGAATAGATTGTAAGGTATAACACCTCCTGTTTGACTGATTGGCCAGGGGTAGTTAATATTTTTTACTACAATCCCACTAAGTGTTTGGAATTTGCGCTGATTGTAATCTGTTTTTTATATATATATATATATATATATATATATATATATAGAGAGAGAGAGAGATATAGAGATATATATATATATATATATAGAGAGATATATACCGTATATACACCGTATATAAACCCTATATACACACTTTTTCCTGGTGTACAGGCATACCCCGCTTTAAGGACACTCATTTTAAGTACACTCGCGAGTAAGGACATATCGCCCAGTAGGCAAACAGCAGCTCACGCATGCGCCTGTCAGCACGTCCTGAACAGCAATACACCTACTCTTCTCAGTGTTCATTAATGATCTTCCCACAGCTTGTAAGGAAGCCTCAATACACATGTACTGTATGCAGACGACACAATCCTACATGCACACAGCCATAGCCTCTCTAACCTTCAACACATACTTCAGTCTGACTTTTTGAGACTCGAAAACTGGATTTCCCAAAACAATCTGTTTTTAAACACTGACAAGACTGTAACAATGGTATTCGGGACCAAGACTAAATTTTTAAAGCTTCCAGTGACTGAGCTCCTGATTAGAACCAACGCTAACACCACCCTAACCCCTGTCACTAGTTTTAAATACCTGGGCTTATGGTTTGACTCCCACTTAACATTCGGGATGCACATTGATATCCTGACAACCAAGACCTATGCCAAACTAGGGGCACTTTTTAGGAACAAATCCTCCCTAAGTCTCCTGGTCAGAAAGCGTATCGCACAGCAGATGCTAATGCCAATTATTGACTATGGAGACATAGTATACGGCTCGGCACCTCAAACACACCTTAGCAAACTTGACACCCTCTACAATTCAATTTGTCGTTTTGTTCTCCAATGCAACTACAACACACATCACTGTGATATGCTCAAAGAACTAGATTGGTCATCACTCGAGTCTAGGCGCAAAGCTCACCTTTCCTGTCTTGCCTTTAAATTCTTCATGGGCAAGCTACCCAGCTACCTGAACAAGCTCCTCACCCCTACCACATGCAGCACTCATCACCTGAGATCAGACTCCAAAAGACTGTTCATGGTCCCAAGGCTCAACAAAGTATCCGGACGTTCCTCCTTCTGCTACCGTGCACCCCAAAACTGGAACAACCTACCAAAGACTCTCACATCCACCACCAGTTTAAGTTCTTTCAAATCTAAGGCTGTCTCACATTTTAATCTGGTCTGTAACGGTTTCATACGCCCATAATATATATTTTCTTTAACTGTGCACGCAATGTCTTGTATATAATGTATACCCTGTTCATTTATGTAACTGTATTTGTAACCATGTATTATTTGTTTTACTCTGTGCCCAGGACATACTTGAAAACGAGAGGTAACTCTCAATGTATTACTTCCTGGTAAAATATTTTATAAATAAATAAATAAATAACCTCCCTACCTGCACTGAAGCTGTACACAAGCAGGGAGACTGTAGAGCCTGTTATTAATGCGTTATTTACATCAGTTATGCACGTATATGACAATTGCAGTACAGCACATGCATCAATAAGTGGGGAAAAAAGTAGTGCTTCTCTTTAAGTACATTTTCACTTTACATACATGCTCCGGTCCCAATGCGTACGTTAATGCGGGGTATGCCTGTATAGACTTTTTAGTCCATCTGTCTGGGTTTTAGTGACCCCTGGTGGTCAGTTTACAAGTGTTTATATGTGATTATTTCCCTATGCACCAAGTCTTTTTATGCTGCATTATTTGGTGAGCGGTTTGTCACTATGTTATTGACATGATACAGTTAGCTGCTGGGTGAAGACTTCTCTGAAACAAATTGCCAGAAGCTACATTGTAGCTAAGTATACTGTGTTTTTTTCTGCTATTCATAAATTAAGGGATTACCTTGACACTTACTCTGGTATGCTATGGTAAAATTATGCAGCCTGATAGAGTTGCGCTGTTTAGAATAAAGCATTTATAAAGCAGTTTAGCTTTTTCATTGGTATCCCTCTCTCATTCCATGTTACCTTGTTGTGGGCTTGTCTGCAGGCAGAATTTTTGAGGCTGCTATCATTTAGCCCCTCCTTTTGGACACGCTTCACCATAGTTCAGAGACGAAGTAGGCAGTAGATTCTAACCAGTACTGCACCGACACACTTTATTCGAGCAAATACCCAGTATGTACCTGGCAGATACCTGGAATGCGCCGCTCCTCACCTCTGACAAGCCCCGTTGCTTTTGCCTTCCCAGCCTGGGTTCATGCCTGGCTGACGGGCGACTGATCTGTTAAATGATAATGATTAGGATTTAATAGGCTGCAATGCTTCGCGTGTCTACCAGATGGCATAAATTCATGAATTGTAATGCAGTATATATATATATATACTGTGCAGTATTGCAGCCAGCGGGAATAAAATGCTTCAATCCCTGCTTGGAAAATAACCCAATGCACTCGGGCAGAAAACAGTCACAAACCTCAATACACCCGGGTATACCCGAATTCGTGGGACTAGCCGAGCTCGAATAAAGTGTGTCGCCAGTGTATGCTGCTCGGTGTTTGAGATTTAATAACGTGTGGCATTAGTATTGACTAAACTGCTGGAGTTCACAATAGATTATTTGTGATCATCAGCTAATATAATTGATGCATCTCATATCAGCATGGCAGTTGCCAAATAATGTCTCTCTTATTGTCATTAGATTGTTGTAAAGATCAAATAACATATACAGTACTACCACAACTTATTAAAGCAGTCAAAGTAGGCACCATCCTTCAGTCACCCCAATAGAGATTAATCTCTTTCAGCAGACAACCATTGAAACAGCAGCACCATTTGTTATATTAATATTTGTATTATTCACTGTATCACTTATTTCACTGAACACATGTAGTCACTACAGTATATATAAATATTACAAAAAAATGTAAATTTAGCCTAGGAGTGCACCAATAACATGCACTTTCTTTAGAGGAGTTGATGACTTTGTATCAGTCACTCATCTATTTGGTATTTGTTTAAATGTCCCATTCATGTGCCCGGGACATTTAAACATGGCGGAATATCATAACTTGGGAAGCAGTGGGTCCCCTATGCTGAAATTAATGCAGTTCAGCTCCAGAGATCCCCTGATTCAATTCTGTGTTAATAAAATAAAAATCCACATGATCGCCTGGTAGTGGCACACAGAGAGAGGGACTGATTCTGAATATTCTTACTGTGCATCTCTTACAGACTGATGCAGCCCCGTTGGATTCACACAGCAGGAGTCCCATTCAGAAACAGGGACGGCCGCTGTGTTAATCCTGATTGGCCATTAGTCCACAATACTAGCACTCTGCGAGCACACAGGATTAAAAATGTGCCATTTTGTGGGGCAGAGCAACCAACCATAAGCCTGCATCTGTATGCACAAACAATTTGAGAAGTACATATTTTGAACCTGTGAATTGATAGAGCCGACCTTCAAATGATCTGCAGTCACACACAACATGGGGGAACTTTCACTAAGCAAACCAGGACATCTTTCTTTGCAACATATCTAATGAATACTACTGGAGTAAACAACCCAGCTCTAGTTCTGTTTTTCTTATACATTTTCAAAATGTACAAAATAATACAAAAATGTTATGTGACATCCAAACCAAACCATTTGCTATTGAAATTAGGAGGACATATTTTGTGTAAGAGCCAGATAATAAACTATTGTTTTATAAGAATAATTTCCATCATAGGTTTATTGTACTGTCGGCAGCTTTGAAATACCAGCATTAATTATTGCTGTTTTTTTTTTTATTCTTTGGACAGGCTTGGAAAAAAAGCAACAGATATATAACTAGATATTTATATACAGATTTGCAGACAATAGTTTACTGCTTCTCGGATTAGTAAATCACTAAACATGAAAGCAGTGATAAAAACAAAACAATATTTCTCTAAATCATTTATTGTTTTTATAGCACAAAATATTGTTGCTTAAAACAATCGATCATTCAATGTAATATGCAAACTTAAAATTCATAGATCAAAATACCACTGAAATTAATCATTTTACAAGCCAAACTATTTATTATGTTCGACACCAAACACTACATTTAAATATAACACAATATTGGGGAGATTCACATCCTATTACTGTATTAATATTGGAATTCGATCTGCAATAATTGCTATTGACTGCTAATGCTGCTTGAAGTCTGACACCTGTTATCGGGGCTTTGTGAATGGTCCCCTCCCCCACCACCCCATTATTCTATTCAAAATAACAGACCTGGCTTCCATAAGATCAAAATCCACACCTTCAACAATTACAAATTAAACCTTTTCTATTGGTTAGAGATCCCTAGTGAAGTCTTGCTATTCCCTTTGTAAACATGTTTATTCCATATTAGCTCCAAGTTAAGCTTGGAGCAATACCTACTCTTGCTCCATATACTACACTGTAAAGCAGTTTACGTCCTAAACCTTGAATCTCGCCTTACAAGAGGCCACGGGGAAGTCAATATATTCTCCCTTTGTGCCTTACATTGAGCACAGGTAGGAACTATACTTATTCCCTTGAGGAAGTATCTAATCTATATTTATTTTATGTGCACCAGAAATTAGTCTGGTTGAGATCTCTGGTCTTCTGCACCAGAGTGCAGGAATCGCTGTAGGATGGCGACGGAAGATGTCACGCGATCGCCTCGCCATCGCCGTTTACCCCACTATAAACTTGGCCTAAGAAGTCTCTTCCTGAAGATCTAGCTGAATTTCTCCAATCAAATGTTTATATTGAGAGCATGTGGTGTCACGGCACAGTAATCTGAGAACCCTTTTATCAAACTGCGTCTAGAATTGGCCAAGCTGAGTATAACCAAAAAGCATTTTTTGGCAGAGGAGGTATTGTGTGGGTTTGTGGCCATGTTCCCCAATGGCCACTTCAAGTTTTAATGATGAATATTTAGTACTTAAATATCAAAAACATATTTTCTTTCAATAAAATTAACTTAAATTTCCAAACGCTAAAGTTTTTTCATGTTTTTGTTAAACAAATATATATATTTTGAATCCAACAATAGCTTTTAACAATTTTGGCGTAATCTTTCATGCCCAAATCCTATTAAATATGACATTTTAAGAAAAAAGATTGATTTTTAAGCAACATATAAAACGCAGATACAACTTCTTCTTGTTATGCACTCAGTCTCTAAAGTCACATACCGTTAAATTAAAAAATAGAATGAACTAGCACTCACCCTGTCTAAACTGAAAAATATCCGAATGAGAAAAATTGATAAATAGCAAATGCACTATGAAGAAGCTAGGTAAAAAGTAACAGTTTGATTGACAGCATAACATCTGTTGGACAATCTCTGTGAACATGCGCACTTGAGGCATTAGTGATTTAAAAATAAATGTTTAATTGGATTTATGATAAAACAAATAGTGCTATAGTCCAAGGAACTGCTAGGTTCATCTGGTGAATGACATAAATGAGTGAAAGTAAAACAACAACAAGAATGTTGTAAAAGGTCCAGTTATCAAGGGACATGCCCTGAGTATATGAACTCAAATGATAACAGTGACCTACCATGGTGTTTTAATTGCAAAGGTTCTATATTAGTTTGTAACTAAATAGCAAGATATTAAGTACCCAAACTATGCAAGTAGTAGGTTAAGCTCTCACCCGAGCTGAACATTTAGTCAGTGTCTCCTCGGATATATAAATATAGAGCTGAACCCACCATGAACAGTACTAATATTATCCCTGACTCTAGAAGGTGAAATAAAAATTCCCTACAATAGCGAGTAAACGGTTACGAGGAAGGAAGGAGGAGAAGAAAGGGATGCCCAATTAATCACTAATGAAGGTACAAAATGTTAAATAATACACTGCGCTTAATAAAGCTAGTTCAATAATGGTGGGCAAATAGCAGCAGCCTTTTTAGGCGTTACCTTCAAAAAGCACTTACTTGTGAAATGTGCGTTGGTTTTGAACGCCAGCGCTAATATCATTTTATTCAGTGCAAATCCAGCTCAGAGACACAGGGGAGGTTTTTAAATGTAGCTCCATACAGCTGCGGCCACCTTTATCCTAATGCGGCCGTATGTCGCAACTCTGATAACCGGGGGCAGATGCAGTATTTTTTTTTTCCCGGAATATGTTCCGGTATTTTAGCGCTCGTAATATTAGCATTTTATTAGCGCTGTCTGCAATACAGCAATTCCGTCTAAAAACTCAGGGGGGCGTTCGCGAGCTGTTGTCTTCAAAGTCTAATACTTTAGCAGTTCAACCTGCAGTACGTAAGTACACAGTCTGCGTGTGCGCGCGCAGTAATTGTAAATTTGCATATTTATACATGCATGTGCAGTGCTGTATGTCTCATTTGAACATTGTTGAAACGCATAGGCGTGTACTGTAACAGTATCACATTTCAGCATATACAGCGCTCTCCCCTCACTCGCCCCCGGACACACACAGGCTAATTTACTGCAATATTTCAACTTCTTATCTTATCTACAGTACAGTACACCTCTCCCACACCATTCCTTTGAATGTGTGTCTTTCTGGTTTCAATCACATTCCTGCTTGCTAGCTGATGATTACTGTGCATGCGTCTATAACTTCACCACTGCTTGCTTGCGAAGTTCAAGAGTGAGTGACCAAAAAAAAAAAAAATTCTCGTCCTTTTTTATTTTTATTTTCTCCATAAGCCTGCCTAAACCATCTTGATATTATGATATTCAATCTGTGCTGTAGCTTTTGACTGCGACACTGTGCGTTTGACTGCACATGGTTGATTTGTGTGGTTTTTATGTATTTGGGGGTGTGAGGATCAAATTATTATGATGACCTGCCTGTTGAAAATATGTCATGTCTTTGAACTACAATACAGCTAATCCTTCATGTAGCTTTAGCCCCCTGTCCCCTGCAGACACACACAGGGCTCGCTCAAGGATTACAACCTCTTATCGACACCTCTCCAGAACAATTCCGTTTGTAAAGCTTGTCATTGTGCTTTTCAACCTCTCTCACACCATTCGTTAATTTTCCTATTGTTGGCTTTCCCTTATGTTAATCTGATTATGTAACCAATTATTAAAAAGGTAACCAATTATTAAAACTATATGTCTTCTTGAAGAATCCCCCCCACACACATTCACAGTGAATTTAAAGTTCAAAGAAATACAATCTTAATGTAATTAAATATGTATTTTATTTTATCAGGAAAGAAAAATACAAATAATCATTGAAAGAGGGGGGGATGAAAACTGAGGGCCGTGGATAATCATGAATAATGCACATTGATAATAATAAAAACAGTAATACAAATGTTCCGTCTTTATCTTCTTCCTCATTCTGTGTAATTCATTGAGAGAGGGGAGGTTTTGTGTAAATCATGACTGCAGTTTAGATACACTTAACTGTATACACAGTTCACAAACTTTACACATGATACCCCCCCTCTCCCCCAGTCCATCCTTTTTTTCTGAAAAGACAAGAAAATAAAAAATTAGTGCAGTTATGTGCATTGTGTACTTATGGCATTGTGTACTTATAGCTACTCCATATTGGACTACAGTATGCAGATAGACTGTCCAACTAGTCTATACTAGAACTACTGTATACTGTAGCTACTGTTAAATACTTTGTAACCAGGTGGCTAGTGCTGCTCTCTCAGGAAAGAAAAAATCTGTGCATACTTACCTGTATCATACTGTACTTACAGTAACATACAACAGTACTATACCATACTACCTTCCTGATGCTTACCCATTACGCGCGATCACAATGGGCAACACAGTCGCAATATGGTCAATATATTTATTGCATCGTTCCACGGTGAGTACATCGTTCCAAAAACTCATTATGCCTTGTGCCAACTCATGCTTTTTTTAGGGTTTCACGACTTTTCGGATATGGTCCTTCAGCTGATGCCAGACCATTTCGATAGGATTGAAGTCTGGCGATCTGTCATTGGAGGGGGGAAAAAGGACAATTAATTAAAGAGATACAGTACACAGTAAAACAGTGGGAAAAAATGAGACACGGTTACCGCACTTACCCGGTTGGCGTCTTCACCCAATTGATACAGCGCTCAAGAATATGCGCTGTTGACGCGGTGTGCTTCGGATCGTTGTCCTGGTAGAAACGGTGACCATCTGGGAACTCACATGTGATGTATTCCACAATCTCAGGCACAATTTGCTCTTGGAAGAAAGCTTTATTCATGATTCCTATAACAAGAAAAGTGTTAAATAAAACTGCACACTAGTACAGTACATAAGGCAAAAGTGTGTGACTTATTTTACCTTCAAAGATGACAATGCATCCTGGTCCACGCCTAGAGATGGCACCCCACACATGCATCTTCACTGGGTGTTTTGGACGCGGCTTCATAGATATGCAACCTTTTTTGTGGAATGCAAAGGTGGCAAATCTCTCCAGCGATACAGTAGACTCCTCAGTGAAGATGCAATCCTGGAAAGTTTCTCCACTGTCGATCCACGCCTGGGCCTGGACCACTCTCTTGATCTTGTTAACGTCCCTTATCATAGGGTACGCTCTGTAATGACAAGGAATAATTTTATAGGTACAGTACAGTTTCTTAAACAACACTTTAACCTCCTGTACTGTCCAGTACTAACCTCACACGTCCATATTTCCATCCAATTCTGTGTCTCATCTTCTTTATGCAGGTCTCGGATACAGTGAGATTGTGATTTTGCAGCAGAGTGTATTTGACCCTTAAGGCACTCTTCTCATCATTCTCTTCACTTATTTTGTCGACCAGAAGAGTTGTCTCCCTACAGTGTACAGAAAAAAAACAATCCGGTAAGTTACAGTGCAGTAGGCCACAAGTACAGTAAACAATTATAGATGCAGCAATATAAACAATAATAGATAGATATACTGTATTATATACTGTAGTTATATAAATATACCGAAAAAACTATAAAATTAGATATAGAAAAAGGTGGAGAGTGAACTCCAGAAATCCGATGCTACAACCATGTGTAGGTAATTAGAACTGCTAACAATCACTGCCAAAGTCCAACAAGAGAAGGAGTCTCAATGCAGGTATAATAAAATGATGAAAAATAAATAAATAGAGGGTAGCACATAAGGACTAACAACCAAAACGGGGGCTAGAATGCAGATCAAGAACTAGAGGTACATAGTGATGTGACCGCAGCCACACCACTTGTAAGCTCAGAATAGTGTCTCAAGCTGCTGCCCTTACCCATTCGGTGTCCTGGCCAACCCCTCAGCTGGTCTGTGAAGGTGAAAGGAACGGCGTATCTGTAGTAATTATCGGCTGCACTCCGGCGCAAGGTTCTAACAGATGCCGCTTCTGCGCTGCCGTCTGGTATCCTCGCCAACTCCTTGACCAGTCAGTGCTGATGACGAAGGCGCCGTGTCCAGATGAAGAACGGCTGCACTCTGGCTGGGGACCCGGCATGCAAAGCGCTCCGGCGCATAGATCAAAGGGATACCGCCTCTGCTAGATACTGGAAAAAAACCTGCTAAAAGTATGAGACCCCTGTGTGCTCCATCCAGGATAAGTAGCAAAAATGTAGAAAAGTGATGAATGGTCACTACTCCCTTGTACTAAACCAAGATTCTATAGTATAAAATGAGCTTTATTAGAAAAAAAGGCAGGACATCACAGGTATGACCACTCTGACGCGTTTCATCCCGACATGGGACTTTATCAAAGAGTAGTGACCATTCATCACTTTTCTACCTTTTTATAAAATTAGATAGATCTATACTATATAGTTATATTAATATGCAGCAATATAAACAATAATAGATATACTGTATTATATACTGTAGTTATATAAATATACCGAAATAACTATAAAATTAGATAGATCAATACTATATAGTTATATTAATATGCAGCAATATAAACAATAATAGATATACTGTATTATATAGTTATATAAATATACTTACGCGTTAGTTACCGTTGGTGTCCTCGTGCATTGTTTGTTTTTTTCCGTGTGCATGATAGCACACGGTGGTTGATGGCACAATGAGGCCAGAAGCAGCTAACCAGCGTTGCATATCTGCAAATCGTTGTCCGCTTGTGTACATCTCCTTAATTCTCATGCTGAGATCCTTTGAAAAAAATTTAACAGGCATTGCTGCGAGTAGAAAGAAATACAAGCACAAGAATGTATATTCGATGTTTAGTCAATGTGTATTCAATGTGCAGTGAATCCACAAAATGGATGGTGTATTTATGCGTTAATGATTCACATTAGAGTACGCCCACTTTTAACACCTGTACCTCGTCGCCATGCATAAAAGGTTATACACTTTGCATAGCCCACCACTCGATGATCTGTATCTGAACTTGCCCTTGTCCAGATACTGCATTGTGCCATCTGCTTCCATGGATCAACCCCGATTCTACAGACGCAGGAAGCCACTCGCCTCTGCCGTGCCTATCACACAGAAAAAGCGAAAGGCGGCAGCCGTTTCCAAGCCAAGGCCAAAGCGACAGGCTAAGGCTAATAAAGAAAACCTTCTACTGACCCCAAAGGCTAAGGGTTTTAATACACGTAAGCCTTATTATGTCAAGAAGAAATTCGGTGATGTACACTCAAGGCAAAACAAATGGCAGCCAACCCATCAAACCTGCAGGCCACTTCCTCGATTATTGTTCGACGTGTCTGCCGCTGCTCTCCCGGAAATATACAGCCCATCTTCTCCACTACTCGTCTACGACGCTGCCGCTGCTCTCCCAGGAACCCACAGCCCATCTTCTCCACTACTGTTCGACGACGCTGCCGCTGGTCTCCCGGAAATCCACGGGTCACTTTCTCCACTACGCTTAGACGACTCTGCCGCTTCTCGCCCGGAAATCCACTGGTCACTTTCTCCATCCCTCTTCGACGACGCTGCCGCTTCTCTCCCGGAAATCCACAGTTCACCTCCTCCATCCTTCTTCGACGACCCTGCCGCTTCTCTCCAGGGAAACCCCATCTCATCCTCCGTAGCACCCATCCACCCACATGTCCACAGCACCTCATGCACAAGAACCAGCTCGTTAGACCGCATGCAGAATGGGTTAAGTGTCGATATCCCCGGGAACTCTACTATGCTGGTAAAGATAGATCTTCTTTTAGAGACCATGCTAATTATGGATCAACGGATGGAGAAGATGGATCAACGGTTGGAGAAGATGGATCAACGGATGGAGAAGATGGATCAATGGATGGAGAAGATAGAGACTAACATAGCGGGGATACATAATTTGCTCGGTGTTCATGCCCCTGTATCACCGATGCCAGAGCAGGAGGGTGGCATGGATGTGATGAATGAGACCTTCGACCACCTTCCAACACCAAGCGCACCCCCTCCACCAGAAGAATTTGTGTACATGTATGCCATTGACGAGGAGGATAACATGACAAACCCGTCAAGACCATGCCAGGAGACAACACGGTGACCAAGAAAAGAGGAAAGCATCCTCCCAGATAACCTACCCTCGCCCGCCGCCACAAGCACACCCGTTCCCAGAAGCATACCCGCTCCCAGAATCCAACCTACATACAGTGGCGGCCGCCTTTATCCTAATGCGGGCAGATCCGCGGCGCTCTGATAATTGCGGGCAGGTGCGTTTTTTTTTGGTCCGGAGTGAATTGCGTTATTTTAGCGCTCGTGATATTAGCATTTTATTATCGCTGTCTGCAATACTGCAATACCATCTAAAAACTCAGGGGGGAGTTCGCGAGCTGTTGTCTTGGAAGTCTAATACTTTAGCAGTTCATCCTACGTCAGCACACAGTTTGCGTGTGCGCCCGCAGTAATTGTAAATTTGCATATTTACTGTATACATGTATTTGCAGTGCTGTATGTCTCATTTGAAAATTGTTGAAATGTATAGGCGTGTACAGTACTGTAACATTGTCACATTTCGGCATATACAGCGCTCTCCCCTCGCTCGCCCCCGCACACAGGATAATTTACTGCACTGCTGGGTATTTCAACTTCTTATCTTCTCTACAGTGCAGTACATCTCTCCCATACCATTCCTTTGAATGTGTGTCTTTCTGGTTTCAATCACATTCCTGCTTGACAGCTGATGATTACTGCGCATGCGTCTGAAAGTTCACCACTGCTTGCTCGAGTGAGTGACCAAAAAATATATATTTTTTTCTCATTTTTTATTTTTATTTTCTCCACAAGCCTGCAAAAACCATCTTGATATTACGATATTCAATCTGCACATGGTTGATTTGTGTGCTTTTTATGTACTGTATTTGGGGGTGTAGGGATCAAATTATTATGATGACCTGCCCTTTGAAATCATGTTATTTCTTTTAACTGCTGCCCAGCTACTATAATCCTACATGCAGCTGTACCCTGTACTCCCCTCCTCCCTGCACTCACACAAGGCTCGCTCAAGGATTTGAAACTCTTATCGACAAACACCTCTACAGAGTCATTCATTTTCTGAAGCTTGTCATTGTGTTTTTAATCCGTCCCTAGCCGAGCGTCACCTCACTGCGCCGAGTTGTGCCAGCCTGACTGACTTTTCTGTACACCATCCTACTGTAAATGTTTTGACTTGCTGCCCTTTAATAAAGGAGATGTTGCGTTTTTTAATTTTTCTGAATAAAGATTTTTTTTTTAATAACACCATACTGTTGTGCTATGCTGTACATGTTTTGACTTGCTGTACTTAAATAAAGGAGATGTTGCGTGTTTTAACTTGTATTAATAAAGAAATGTTTTTAATTACAGTACTGTACACCCAGGACCTGCACAATTCCAGTCCCCGAGGGCCGCAAACAGGCCCGGATTTCAAAGGTTATCCTGAAAACCGGGCCTGTTTGCGGCCCCCGAGGACTGGAGTTGTGCAGGCCTGACTGACTGACTGTTCTGTACACCATGCTACTGTAAATGTTTTGACTTGCTGCACTTTAATAAAGGAGATGTTGCGTTTTTTTATTTTTCTGAATAAAGATTTTTTTTTAATAACACCATGTGACTGTAAACCATACTGACCTTCTGTAAATGTTTTGACTTTCTGTACATAAATGTTTTCACAAGCAGTAAACCATACACCTGTTGATGTTTTGAATTGCTGTGCACTTAAAATGTTTTTACATTGTACAATATTTGTAAATAAATGTTTTTGTACTTACTCCACCAATAAAAGAAAATGTTGATTTGTTTTAAATTGTTCCATTGTCTCCTTTTATACTGTAACAACATACAGTGTTTCTAGAATGTACAGTACTGTCCAGGCATACTGTACTGTATACTGTAGGCATGCTCAGTACTGTACATCACAAGAGTATTAAAAAAAATACATGCTGTACGAAGACACATATGTACTGGAATACATGTAGAATAAATGCATACTTTTTATTTTCTCGGGTTTATTATACAGTACTGTACTGGAAAACATACTGGACACCTAACAAGCTCCTATTGAACCCCCAAAATAACCACAACATATAAATAAACATATTAGTGTCACAGAGGAGTGCTACTGAGCATAGCAATATATATTTATAATTAAAACCAGAGATTTGAGGGTGGCAACCTCCTACCTAATTGAAGCTTACCCCCTCCCACATTTAAATGGTTAAAAGCTCACTCCATAGCATCTCCCACTCTCAGGGGAACTTGCTTGCTTGCAGTATGATTGTGACAAATCTAATACAGAGTGCTTTTCCTGGTAATGTACAGGTTAATAAAAGCTTCAATCAGACTTAGAACTTTGCAACTAATATTGACAGATTTATTATAAATCATTCTTCCTGGTATTGCACAGGTTATTAAGAATTTATATTAGTGTTAGGGACCCCTGAAGAATGTGGTCTGCCGTGCAGTGGCTCAGGGGCTTACAACAATTTGGCCAAAATGTTAAACTAAAAGACCATTTTATTTAATAGATATTTATACATATATATTTAGGCACTGTACCGTGTATGAGTTTCACTGGACGTGCACTGAGCTCTGTCTGTGTTTTATGTTCTGTCTCTGGTTTTAATTATAAATATATATTGCCATGCTCAGTAGCACTCCTCTGTGACACTCATATGCTTATATATATGTTGTGGTTATTTTGGGGGTTCAATAGGAGCTTGTTAGGTGTCCAGTATGTTTTGCAATTCTTGTTCAGCTAGTCTTAGCTGATTGGAGGGTGGCAACCTCCTACCTAATTGTAGCTTACCCCCTCCCACATTTAAATGGTTAAAAGCTCACTCCATAGCATCTCCCACTCTCAGGGGAACTTGCTTGCTTGCAGTATGATTGTGACAAATCTAATACAGAGTGCTTTTCCTGGTAATGTACAGGTTAATAAAAGCTTCAATCAGACTTAGAACTTTGCAACTAATATTGACAGATTTATTATAAATCATGCTTCCTGGTATTGCACAGGTTATTAAGAATTTATATTAGTGTTAGGGACCCCTGAAGAATGTGGTCTGCCGTGCAGTGGCTCAGGGGCTTACAACAATTTGGCCAAAATGTTAAACTAAAAGACCATTTTATTTAATAGATATTTATACATATATATTTAGGCACTGTACGTGTATGAGTTTCACTGGTCGTGCACTGAGCTCTGTCTGTGTTTTATGTTCTGTCTCTGGTTTTAATTATAAATTATTATACAGTATACTGTAAATAAAAAAGCATTGTATACAGTACGGTCTGAAAACATCAGCATACTGTTTCAGGTATTCTATCCTAATCAATAACAACGGCCACTAAACTGTAGACTCCGGTACGTGATTTTTTAAATCCGATTCAGCGATGTGCAGGCATTGTTACACAAAGCGATATTATCCATCCGAATCCCTCCATTTGCCGTTTTCCGCATGAGATGACAAAGTTTTCTTTTCTGAGGAAAAACAAAAATAAAAGTTTTACTGTAATGGTTAGTCCCCTAAAGAAGTTCCCAGTCAGTCCCACCAATAATTTTCTCGGGGGGCGTCTCCTGTTCACATGCGCATGCACCTACCGTCGATGTGATGACACACATATGCGTTCCAAGAAGGTTCCAATGCCATGTGCCTAGCGTTCCACCAATTGTTCAGTATCTACAGTACTGTAGAAGCCGCTCAGCCAATGATATTTCTTGCAGGAGAATCGCTTGACTTTCGAATTACACTGATATTTTCAAAATAAAATAAAAAAAGAATAAAATACGGAAACATTACCATAGAATTTTCCAATCAGCTGGCGCCGACCACTGCCAGTCCAGTATTCTTGATCATACACGTTGACAGGCGACAGCGGGACTAGTACACCTGTAGTCAGCTGATGAGGCTGGAAATCGCTTAGGTACATGCAAGCTTGCTCGAAACTGTATGAGAAATCCGGCTCAGCATGCAGGTATCCGTGCGTGGACAGACAGCAAGGGTTGTCACTGACGGTCGGACCGTTATTGGAAGCCAGTGCTGGTGCTGGCGCATTGCTTGCCAGCGACTGACGTTTCTTACTAGGTTTTAACACGACCTTTCGCCTTTTGCCGTCTGCATGATCATAGATACGGGAAAACCCGGTGATACACACCAATACCCTCCAATAAATTCGTGATCAATACGAAAAAAACATGGATCGCTACATAACTTTTTCCGTATTGCACGCTTCCACACATGAGGAGCTGGCGAAAATTTGTAAAAGTCATAGTTTTTGATAAACTACTGATAAATTTGAACAACTGTTGCCATCTTATCATCTGTTGCATTAATCGCGGCCCATATTAAATAAGCGTACATTCTGTCGGGTTTTTGGAACACGGGCTGCACTTGTACACTCATGGTGGCGGGAATCTCTGGACAATAACCAGACCAGAGACTGGTGCTTATCTTTCTTTAATATGAAAAGCCTAAATTGATACATTATTGTAACCTCTTCCTTCAGTCCCAAGGCCAATTTACAATAGACCACTGTGGAATCTTTTTTAAATGAAACACCTGCAAGTCGACACATTACTGAAGCGCATGCGCATTACAATTCATGAGAATCTGCCATCTGGCGGACACGTGAAGAATTGCAACCAATTAAATCCGAACCATTCTCAATAAACACTTCAACCGCGCATCAATCGCACATCAACCGCGGCTGTGAATGCAACATGAATGTGGTATGAATGCGGCATGAACGCGGTGAAGTGCGTGGCATTCGGAAAAAAATCCCGGAAAAATGCGGTGATGTTGGAGAATAAAAGGGGCCGTGACAGTACACTTGCATCGATACAGTGCCCGACATCATCCTGCGTGAGCTGCCACCGGCACTCAGGGAGAAGTATAGGGTGATGAGTGCTGGTTTACCCCAGAAGTATGGCATGTTAATTTTTAAGCACCACATGTTCTACTTGGTGTACTGCGGGTGGGCCAAAAATGTAAACTACGAAGGAAATCGCGAAAAAAGGGCGCTTCCTGAAAACTTAAGAGGGACTATTGTGGAGGAATTGCGGCGCTATTTTTCAATTTCAGATCTTTAATGAAAATCGTTCGAGGCTCCATTAATGACATTTTGCTTTATACACAGCATAGGCCCTGGAAGGACAATCTGGTGGGGATCGAATTTGCGTGACTGTTCAAATGTTTTTTAATTTTAGACTTATTGCTTGTTTTTAAATTATATTAATAAAGAAATGTATTTACTTACACAAGACCTGCGCGGTGGTTCCAGTCCTCGAGGGCCGCGAACAGGTCCGGTTTTCAAGGTTATCCTGAGGGCCCAAGTTTATCCTGTTTGCGACCCTCGAGGACTGGAGTTGTGCAGGTCTGACTTACGGTACTGTACACCATCCTACTGTAAATGTTTTGACTTTATGAACTTAAATTAAGGAGATGTTGCGTCTTTTAACTTGTATTAATAAAGAAATGTTTTTTACTAACACCATACTGTTGTAAATGTTTTGACTTTCTGTACATAAATGTTTTCACTAGCAGTAAACCATAAACCTGTTAATGTTTTGAATTGCTGTACACTTTTTAAATGTTTTTAAATTGTATTTGTAAATAAATGTTTTTGTACTTACTCCACCAAAAAAAGAAAATGTTGATTTGTTTTAAATTGTTTCATTGTCTTCATTTATACTGTAACAAAATACAGTGTTTCTAGAACATACAGTACTGTCCAGGCATATACTGTATTCTGTAGGCATGCTCAGTACTGTACATCACAAGAGAATTAAAACAATACATGATGTACGGGTTTAGAATACACATATGTACTGGAATACATGTAGAATAAATGCATACTTTTTATTTTTCGGGTTTATTATACAGTATTTATATATAAATATATATATAAATTATTGTATACGGTCTGAAAACAACAGCATACTGTTTCAGGTTTTCTATGAAGCTCTCAGTTACAGTATACTATCCTAATCAATAACAACGGCCACTAAACTGTAGACTCCGGTACGTGGTTTTTTAAATCCGATTCAGCGATGTGCAGGCATTGTTACACAAAGCGATATTATCCATCCGAATCCCTCCATTTGCCGTTTTCCGCATGAGATGACAAAGTTTTCTTTTCTGAGGAAAAACAAAAGTACAAGATTTACTGTAATGGTCAGTCAGTCCCCTAAAGAAGTTCCCACATTCAGTCCCACCAATAATTTTCTCGAGGGGCGTCTCCTGTTCACATGTGCATGCGCCTACTGTAGATGTGATGACATGCATATGCGTTTCAAGAAGGTTCCAATGCGCATGCGCCTAGCTTTCCACCAATTGTGCAGTATCTACTGTAGAAGCTGCTCAGCCAATGATATTGCTTACAGGAGAATCGCTTGACTGTGCATTGATATTGATATTTCTGAACCATTATCAATAAACACATCAATAAACACATCAACCGCGGTTGTGAATGCAACATGAATGCTGTATGAATGCGGCATGAATATGGTGAAGTGCGTGGCATTTGGGAAAAAAAAACGAAAAAATTCGGAGATGTTGGAGAATAAACGGGGCCGCGGCTGTAGTACTGCTGCGACACACTTTATTCGAGCAAATACCCAGTATGTACCTGGCAGATACCTGGAATGCGCCGCTCCTCACCTCAGACAAGCCCCGTTGCGTTTGCCTTCCCAACCATGGTTCATGCCTGGCTGACGGGCGGCTGATCTGTTAAATGATAATGATTAGGATTTAATAGGCTGCAATGCTTTGCGTGTCTACCAGATGGCATAAATTCATGAATTGTAATGCAGTATATATATATATACTGTGCAGTATTGCAGCCAGCGGGAATAAAATGCTTCAATCCCTGCCTGGAAAATAACGCAATGCACTCGGGCAGAAAACAGTCACAAACCTCAATATACTTGAGTATACCCGAATTCGTGGGACTAGCCGAGCTCGAATAAAGTGTGTCGCCAGTGTACCTAATGTATCTACTGATTCAAAGGACCTGTGTTCAAAACAGATGTATTCTGCACTGACTCCTCTACTGTATCGCGTGAAGCCTCTGTCTGGGACTTTCCCTCCTAAGTGATGTTCGTGTTTTCCTGATTTTCAATGCTTGAAGTACCTAGTTCTAACTCCAAGACTTCTGTGTCTAACTCAGGTTTACCGCTTACCCAGCTTCTTGTGGTATCGGATAAAATCTGTATTGTTCCAAGCTCTCTCTTGGGTTCCTGTATGGTGCCTGATGTGTTCTCTCTGGATTTCATGTTGCCATCGTCAAAGACTGAAACACCCCTATTGGATTTCCTTGCCTTGCCTGAGGTGCCCGTCCCTGCTTCTTGTGCTCCCACTGTGGGCATGGGCATCCTTCCCTCTGCTCGCACTTTGGGACCTACTACCCTCCTAAGACACTTTAGTAACAATTCCATGTCATCCAGATCCCTGTATTAGCCTGATCGCCCGGAGTTCTTGCCTGAACTAGGGGGTACTTTAAGGAATCCGCTCCTGCATTTGGCTAGAACTCATTCCTTACAGAGCTATGGAGTTCCCAGACAAACCCTCCCTGCTCCTGCAAACACTGCAGTCTGCATGCCTCCTGTGCAGCTCTGTTTCTATTCGCTAGCTATACTATATAGAGTCAGCCCTTCCCCCCAGAAAGTGTCTGAGCATAATTCTCTAGTACTCTCTCTAAGTACACTGTGCTTTCAAGAAACTCCTCTGCTTGGTCGTCTTGGCCTTCCTGTGCTGAAGCCCTGTGCTGAATCTTCCTGTGTCCTGGAGCCTCCTCCATCTAGAAGGGAGAGGTGCATCCGGAGCAACAGCAAAACAGCCCAATGACGTCACAATCCAAAATTGAACATCAAAGCTTTATTGAAGACACACAGTGGACACAGCAGGCTGCAGCACAGCCTCCTCCTCTACATGTTTCATGCACACAGGCGCTTCGTCTCCTCCATCTAGAGACCACTGCCGTGCTGAAACCCCTGTGCTGAAACTTCCTTCTTTAAAGTCTTTGCCTTTGTTATGCTGCAGCATCTATGCTGAAGCGCCCTTGCCGAAGCCCTTCCTGTTGACCTCCTGTGCTGGTACACCTGCTATGGGTCCCCTGTACTGTTGGAGTCCTGTCCCAGAGACCTTCCCTTGCGCTGAAGCGCCTATGCTGAAGATTTTCACTGATGCCCTCCCAATGCTGACCTCAGAATGTAACTTCGTCCACCGCTCCTGTGCCGCCTGCACTGACCCCAGCCTGGAATACGTTTACGCTGCCTTCTCCAATCCTGACCTGGCTATCCATGACTACGGACTGCGCAACCCAGACCCGACTTCGTGGTCTAAGGTCGGTGTTTTCTCATCTCCACCTCAGCCCCACGGTCCCGGTCCAGGTTTGTGGCGAGCACGATCGTGAAAGCCTATGCGTGAAGGACTGACTGCAGAAGAGCGCCGGGAGGTGCAGAGGACCCGAACAGCCAATCCATCAACAGCGCGCGTCACTACGGGAACATGTGATGTCACGACGCATCAATCAAGATTGATTATTTTGATGTTAGACTCCAACATAATAACATGATTTTGGAGTCTATTACCCATATGACAGAGAGCGTGTTTATATCAGGGGCCTAGGGGTCAGTCAGGGCCTCTTGTATTAGCAGCAACATTATTTACTCTGTGTCATTCCCCTTCAGTAATTTTGCCTGAATACTATACTGACTTACACAGACTGAGTGAACTGATAATGAAATAATCCTTCCATTCCTATGCACAATGCCCAGTGCACACAGTCACAGTGAGAAAGAAAGACCACAAATTTGTCTCAAGTACAAAGTAATCTTAAGTTTATCCTTCCAAAGCCTTATCGTGAAATCTGTTAAGTATCAAACTCCATCATACTCTGATTTTGGTAAGCTATAAAAAATAAGGATTGCTCCCCGGCCTCCCTGCAGGTCAGCCTCCTTGTTAGGTACGAGCACCGTCACAATGGAATACCCAATAGCCCCTTTGCCTTGTGGTTATCCTACCCCACACACCTCCTCATTTTAAACTCCTACACACAAAACACAGAAACACAACTGTGAGTAAAAATGGCAGCAGCATTTTATTCACAATCTTAAACATAAAGAAAGAGGATCTTGCCAGTCTCACATATATGTAGAGTTTCAGAAAAACTTTTAAATCAGCCACCAAGCTCAGTTGATCAATTTTAACTAAAATACATAAACAATTCCATGAGGGGAGACCACCATACCTGGCTGACTACCATTGAGTATTAATGCTTCTCCTGCCACAAAACATGAGCTATATCACTGCCGTTCTCACAATGAGAGATCACAACAACCAGGGCAGCTGACAGGGGTGGATGAAGGAAATCCTGCACAGCTATTCTGGGCCTAGCAGAAGAGGGGGTCCCATCTTGCTTTCAACAGTTTCCCAATTCCATAAAAATGTTAACCAATTCTTAGTGTAGCCATGCACTCATTACTTTAAATGTGAATGGGAAGGAGATGCCACACACACACACACACGTACGTACAAATCCAAAAACAGAAAAATATTGAACTTTCTCACATTTCATTTCTAGGGATGTGCAAAACTTTCATACAAATTTGTGTAACAGGCACAAATGTTTTGACAGCTTTAAAATATGGTTAGAAAAGGGACCTCAAGGATTGTTGCTTCAATTTTAAATAGAGCAGAGATAAAATACTCTATTAGCATAACTGAGTTCGATGTAATGCTTGAAAGTCTGAACGACACTACTATGGACAAAGCACAAGTTATGAGATGGACTGAGTCAATGATTATTGAGTCAATAGTGATTAAACTGGCATATTGTAAATTACATAAACTAGTGAAGCCAAATGCACACATCTAATTTTTCTGGACAGATTATATACAGTAACAGTTTAAGAATGATGATTCTGCTGACTGATACTGTATCTCAACCCCTGTGTGAGCAAGGAATGATTATTGCTGGTTCTAGTTCTTATATATGTTGATATTTGTAGTAGCTTGGAGAAATGCAAAAAAATCTCTTGGATAGATGTTAAAAAAAAAAGGTATAGCGACATGATGAAAAATATGTGAGTAATATGGTTTGCATCACTTCTGTGCATATACTGTACTGTATGTTTATATATACACATACACACATTTATTTGAAACATTTTCAAAATGTTTGAAAACTCAAATGCGAGACATTCTCACATCTCTACTCATTTCCCTTTCTGCACTTTCCTTTCTCCCACAGCCTTCTGTGATCTACCCCCATGCTCTCCACTTCTCCCAGCATTTCTGATTTATATTTATTTCTCCCTAAACATATTCCCTTTTGCCTAGCTTCAGGTCATTCAGACGAACAGTTACAGTATGCTGCCCTTGCACTAGTGGTTGTAACAGTCTGCCTACTGGTGCTTATTTATCTTTCACAATTAGGAACCATGCTGCTTATAGTAAATAATTAATTACATGTGACACAGGCCTTGTGATATATTTATCAAATGTCAATATGGATTAATCCATGTCTTTATAGCATTATGCTAATAAAAAATAGCACCATTAGGCATTAATTATTTGATGTACAGGTGAAAAACTTAGCTTGATATAATTCCTATATTATTGGTGTAAAAACCTAGGAAGAGAAATACATAAAATATAAATCGATAAAGGATTATGTGCACATTGTTGTGGAACAGCTTGAACAACATACTGTAGGCATATAGGGTATTATACCATAGCGCAAAGATACAGATGGAGTATCTTGTATCATCACTTACCGCAAAACATGTGCTGGGGAACTGCGGACCAAAAGTTGAGCGTTCGCGGCACAGTGCTTGGCAAGATATAGGACCCAGTGCGGGGTGTCGGTATCTCCTGTATGTTTAAATGTCCCGGTCATATGATGTGGGAGAATTAAAAATGCAGGGAAATAGCTGCACCGCATGCCGGGGCCTGTAACTCGGGAAGCAGGGGGTTCCGGGGCTGAAATTAATGCGACTGAGCTCCAGGCACCCCCTGATTCAATAATATGTTATTAAAATAAAATAAAAGCCACACGATTGCCTGTGAGGTGCACAGAGAGAGGGATTGATTCTATCTACTCCCACATCGTGTCTCTTACAGACTGATGCAGCCTGGTAGGATTCACACAGCGAGAGTCCAATTCAGAAGCAGGGGTCCCAGCTGTGTGAATCCTGATTGGCCATTAGTCGGGTCACCAGTACCGTACCCTTGTGCGGATTCTGTGCCGACTTTGTGACCAACCATCGTGCTACATTGGTAAGTACAATACCTGATCGAAAGCAATCGCAGCCTAGAAATACTAAGTATTTATACAGCACAACCCCGGTATTGAGTGATCCGCTACAATGCGGATCTGCATATAACACAGTCTGAAGGTGGCTCTTGATTTGAAAACATTTCCAATTTCTCTCTTTTTTTTTTAAGCAAAATGGCCACCGCGTAAGTCCGGCATCTGCAGATCTATCCACTCTGCATCTCTCTCCTATCTCCCTGCTTCATCAGGCTGTGTCCATGAGCACGGCGCACATCTCCACGGTGTTTTTTTTTAAATAATAATTTATTATTATTATCAAACTTAACTTGTACTGCACAGTACTGCCTTTTAGTAATGTGTACTAGTGGTAGAGAATCCCTACTAGTGTATGAAGGGTCATGGGTTCGATTCCTGCATGGTATGCTAAAATTATTTGTGTAGGGGGAGGTGTGTGTCCGTTAGCAATAAAGCATTGAATGTTATTAAAAAAAAAACTTGGAGATGTGCGCCGTGGACGCAGTCTGATGAAGCAGGGAGAGAGGAGAGAGCTGCAGAGAGGAGAGAGCTGCAGATGCCTCACGCAGTGGCCATTTCGCTATCCCTATTATAATGTGGTCTCATTATGTGGACCCCGAGCACTGCGTTAAAACGGGGTTCATCAGTATTTGTTTAGTATATAGTATTAGCCATTATTTATGGCAAATACTTTATTCATTAAAATCTAAAATGTTCATGGCCTATGTCATGTTACAATGAAAGATACAAATGTAGCAAGACATACTGTTATCGGTGCCATGACATGGCGTGGCAGCCAACGGAATGTGTCTGGCTGATAGCACAGTACATGTCTTTGTCCATGTCTTTTTGGCTACTGGGCAGTTATTTAAGTAATAATTCCCTGTTTGAAAAAAAAACAACAACATCAGAAAGTTGATATAACAGTATTTGTAGTCCATCCAAACCCCCCTCTTACCAATTGCATTGTGCTTCAAAGCACTGAGCTGTGGCTGTTGCTTATTACAAACAAACAACATTTTGGTGTTTAACCAAATGATACCTGACCTTTCTAAATAATTGCTTGGTTGGTCAAGTTGGACACATCTTGCAATACACAATTTAAGGAACAGTTGCTTTAAATAACTGCATTTGCACAGACCCAAAATTGTTCTGTTCTGGAACCATGCACTTCTATCGTTTTCAATAAGAAATAAAACTGACCTCACACCAGGCACTGCAGTCATATTCAGCATGAAGTATAGTAAAGCTCCTGACCCTCGCCCAGAGCATCCCGGCCCCAGCTGGGTGTGAAGGAAACATTATATACTACCATATATATAAAAGGCGGTACAGTACTAGTAGTAGTTACCAAAACAAACTTTATAAGCCTCTCATTGTGGACCCCAATTCAGTCTTTCAGCATAATCCCTCCCCCAGGCATTAGTCTTTTTCTACCTGACACTGCAATATTCACTCAATAGGCACTGGAGGCACATTATGCATGAAACATGGGAATGCCACCGGACCTCCCTCTGAGCGTCCCTGCCTAAGCTGGGTGTGACTAATCATGTAACACATGGCTTCAATACATTGTATTGTATTGTATGTCTTTATTTATATAGCACCATTAATGTACATAGCGCTTCACAGTAGTAATACATTATAATTATACGCCGAATACATGCATGCATCCCATTATCGCTCCATCATTGCTCTGTGTGTGGATTGGGTGATTAGTACCACATCTGAATAAAACTATTCACACCCAATCAGTAGTCAATACTAGTCAGCTGTTCCTGAAGCCGTGCCTATTGTTGTTCAGAGTACAGGGCCCATATAAGATCCTTAAGCAAAGAAACCAGATAATGGTGCATTACATGAGAAAGGAAAACATAACTTTTTTATGGCAATTAAAACTGACATTCTATAATAATTTTCTGCACATTCAATTCATACTATTACATCCCTGTTCCAATCCCGTTTCTTTAAACAACCACTGGTAAAACATTTTTGATACTGTATGGTTGATGTAGTTGTTCTACACTTAGACATTAATTCCAGTAATTCATTATTCCCTTCAATAGTTCATCCTTTCCTAGCAGGCTTCACAGATGATTTTTAATGCAGGCCAGAACAGTTTGATTGGGCTCGGGAACTATAAGTATAGAGACAAATACAGTTTATTTATTGCCAAGAATAAAAAAAAAACAGCGCAGTAGTACATTATTGTAACAGGGACTTGCCACTGTTAATAAACTTGCCTCTGATCCAGCAGTGTGCTGGTTAATTGCACACCTGCAATCAAACAACCCCACCTGCATAATCAGAGCTCTGTGAAATATTGTCATGTGAGACACAGGAAGAAGATTCCTTAGTCTCACAATTGGGGGCTGAACCAAGGAAGGACAGATGTCTTAAGCTACAAAGAGAGTGCACGCTGACAGCAAGACAAAGGGGACAAGATTCTAAACCTGGATCCTGGCATTGCCTTAGCACACAAGGGTGTAGACCCAAGAGAGCAGAGAAGACTTCCCCTATAGCACACAAGACACAGATAAAACTTTCTTATGAGACTGTTGTATAGCTGTATATATGTATATATATTTGGGCTGGTAAATAGCTTAGCTAACCACCCAGTTAGAGAGGGCTGAACTACATGTGTAGATAGTCTCCAAAGCGGAGATAGGTTTTTGTTTGGCTTATTTTCATATGTTTTCCTGTGTTAAAGGGACAGGCGCAATAAAGCCTAATTTTAGTTTCACTTTAAACGGTCTCCATTGCGTACCTCTGCAAATGCCTCTTACAAGTATATTATACAGTTAATAGTATACTAGTTCACACTTCAGTTACTTACTCTGGAGGTGTTCTTACCCAGTTGATTCCACGGTCCTTAAGGAATGTTGCAAATGCATTGTGTTTTGGGTCATTGTCTTGGAAGAACTGGTAACCCAATTTGAAGTATACACAATGTGAATGTGAAATGTATGGTTCTGCTACCTGTGCAATAATGACTTCCTGGAAGGAATCTTTACCCATGATACCTGGAGATACAATAAAAATGTCACACTATTGTAGTTGATGGTAAAAAGGTACAGGGTCACGTTAAGAAACAGTTTAAGTGTTCACAACACTGAAACCAAAGTGTGTCTCTCTCACCAAGTTCAAATTGGTGCATCTCAGCAAACTAACACGCCACTGGAGTTTTCTGAGACGTACCAATTTGAACTTGCTTTTCTGCCTCCAGCACCTGGGAATAACAGCACATAGATGGGAGTCCACCGGATTAAACCAACGCCGATCTTCCCCTTCCCCTGGCTGTGCACAAGCCGAGGTGAAAGAGATACAGCGACGGGACCCTCATCCGAGTTCAATCTTGACAACGCTATACTATAGGAGTGAAGGTGGTCGAGTGTGAGTGACCTCTAGACTCTGGTTTCGAGCACACAAGGAGGAAGAGTAACCGAAGTTGCCACAGGCTGTAAAGCTTCATTCAAAATGTGCGATTGAATCAGACGTTTGTGAGTGTATCTTATCTTTTATACCAGCCCTATTTTTATTAAAGCGTTATTATGCCATAGAGTTTTTCTCTATTTTTGTAAGAGTGTAATATCACCTGGGGAGTCCTAAGATCTAGTAATCCCTGCATATGGTTATACACCCAGAAAGCCACAGATATTCATTGATGTTTGGGAGCTTGGGAGATCATCTCTAAGTTTGATTTTGCTTTGTGTGAATATCACTACCAGAATTTGTGTAAGTGTTCCATTATCATTTGGACACTCTGTTTTATATTGCTGTGCAGCATTACACTGTTGTTTCTCCTATCTTCCGCATATACACCGGACATGCTGAGTCTACGCGCCAGAGGGCAACATTCTCTCTTTACATTACCCCTGGAGCTGTCAAAGTTCACATTTCTGTGTGAGTTTATGTACAGCACCGCTGACATCACAGAAGCAACATTCATTACAAGGTTTTAATGTTGGGCGGGCTGTTGGTTATTTGTTGTCGACTGTTTCAAGGTCAAAAGTAGAAGTATACCTGTACCTCTAGCTTTACGTGGTTAATATAATGAAGGTTGAATACACAATACACATTCATTAGTAGTTCAGTACATTCTGAATAGCAGTCATGAACACAGAAACTAGCATTACAATAATGCAGATGTACAATAAGGGATTCACACAAAGGTGTGGCTACAGCAAAGGGGCATCCAGATGACACTATGTTGTATTAGGTATCATGCTCTTGGGCAGACAATGGTTTGTATGGTGTTCTGCAGGGTCAGAACTGAGTAAGTATTGCACACTTTTTTCTCTAATGTTTTCTTCATAAAGCATGTACTGTGTATCCATCTGCACTCTTGATCATTTTCCTAATTTTGTCTTTCACAGTGAAATGATCCTTCTGGTGGATGAGATCAGTCTGGAAAAGCATGAGTGGTGTGCGGCAGAGGTTCAGATTGTTCTGCTACAGAAGAATGATATTCCAGTGTCTAAGACCAGCATTACACTAATGAGACGTGGTTTGGCCTGGAAATTTGGATGTGTGGGGTAAAGGGCTGTACTGTACAGTTTGTTTATGCACATGCCAAACTAAATGCACATTATATTATTTTCCGCTCCTTCCTCCAATTTTGTCTGATTTTGCAGAGAGTTTCCCATGATAAGGGATGTTAATAAGATTAAAAGAGTTGACCAAGCATGTGCATGGATTGAGATTGGAAAAACTTTTGAGGATGTTATATTTTCTGATGAGACAACAGTTGCCATGGAAAGATTTTCCACTATGGCATTCAGGACAACAAATTGTTTATCTTTGAAACCTCGGCCATAGCATCAACTCTAGCTTCATGTGTGGCAATCACTAGTAGATTTCTTCAAAGGATGGGAAACCAATGAAGAATAAAAAATAAAACACAAAGTAGTGTAATATGTTCTCACGGATGAGGAATAGTGATAGTGTTTAGTGAATAATCCTAATAATATTTTACAACATAAAACAAGTTTAGATCCTAATCAGTGGCAGTCTTGTTAACCAGGGTATTTGAAAATGGGTAATATAAGGGAGACAAAGAAAAGCAAATAATGCAAACTGTCTATCAAATCTTTATGTATCCAAAAATAAAAACAGTAAAATGACTATTGACTCCCGAGGAAGCCTGTAAGGGTGAAACCATTGAACTGAGTTGGAGACAGAGAGAGACGTGATACCTCCTTCTACTGTACCTGCTGCATCCGGGTTCCAGATACGTTGACGTGGAGGTCACATGGGATGCCGACGCCAACCGAAGCAAGAGCGGTGAGATCGCATCTTGGAAACACTGATACATTGTTGCTAAATGCTAAGAAATGTTTTAAAGGGCATTCAAATTTTGAGTGCTCATTTTACTGGGTTTTTTTTTGGGAAACGGATTTAGACCAGTTACCCATCTCTAGCAATAACACTAAATATCTCTGTCCATGAAACAAGCACATTTTCTGTCCACAACAACACACCCAAAATAAAAAATAAAATAAAAAAACAGCATGGCAGAGGCAGTGGCAGCAGAAACAACCAACCCCGCATTCAGTGCCAGACATTGTGGCAGCGCATCATCAATCCACTGGTGACTCTAATAATTGGGTCAACAAATCCAGTGTGGGCTTCCATGTTTGCCGTCTCTTGCTGGTAAATGTATTTAATAGATTTAGGGGCCTATTCTATAAGCCTCTAAAAAAAAAATCGCTGGGCTGGTTACGCCGCCAGTTTTTTTTAGCGTTGCTATCACGGTATTCAGAAAGGCTCAATTACCTGTGCTAGCAAAATTCCCAAAACGGGCGAGTAGTCAGCGATGTGAGGATCGCCTCTCTCTAAAGGGCTCACCCGGCGACCTGCAGTGATCTGGCCGGCGCATATCTCTCCAGCAATCGTAAGATTTTAATATTAATTTTACTACTAGTATAGATGAGCAGAGATTTCCGGAGCAGAACCGCGTTGCTTTGAGGTCCAGGGACCCCCTGCTTCCCGAGATACAGGCTCTGTTATGGGGTGCTGGTATCTCCTATGCATTTAAATGTCTTGCGTCACGTGCCTGTGGGAATAAAATGCATAGACGATACTGGCACCCGATAACAGGGCCTGTATCTCGGGAAGCAGGGGGTCCCTGGACCTCAAATCAATGCGGTTATGCTCAGGAGACCCCCTGCTCATCTACACTGGTATTACAATGTATATTAAAACAGCTTCATTACCTTAATGGCTAGCTGCTAAGGCAATGAAGGGGTTAAACGTCAATAGCTTGTTTCTTGGTGCAGAGGGTGTGGATGAAGGGGGTAGTAGCCCCAGGGAGGGTGGTTAGGCCTGGCTGGAAGGTTGTGGGAGGAGTTAACCCCTTCACTACCATAGTGGTGGGAACCGCTTTGTTTATATAGGGATTAACCAGTCCCGCTTCCCCCTGGAAGGCCTAAACACCAACTCTTTGGGCTACTACCCCCTTCACACAATCCCGCAATCCCCAAGAAACAAAAATAAACACAACAACTCTACTTACCTACTCCTCTACACCCAACAACACCCCACAACACATGCAGTACATTAATGGGCAAAATAAGCATTAACTAGATAGGGATAATAGCTCATTTGTCCATTATAAAATCAAACATTAGCCAGCCAGAATAGATAAAGTAAATACAACTTTCTACTTACCCCTGCCATCATAAAGGGCATCCTTATCAGCATAGTGCACGTCCATGTCCTCCATTGCTAGCAAGAGTACATGAAAAAATACAATCTAATGGCCCATAACCCCTTAATCCCAGTAGCGATTCATAACCGCTATAGTAATTAAGGGGTTAACCAATCCTCCCAACGATACTCACTGGGAGGCCTAACCACCCACCCAAGGCCCAGTATACTCACCCACTACCCAATGATTGGCACAGTGGTATATCATACCCATATAATATGGGCATGATAAGACACTATAGCACTCAATGGTCAACCTAATAAAAAAAGTCCAAAAATACAAAATAATTAAATAAATACACAACCACCTAAACACCTCAACAATAAAATAACTAAATAGCCTAATAGTACACATCTCTAAAATGTAACTATCACCAAAATAATTAAAATGATGTTATTCCAAAACATAACAATACAATTAAATAAACACCTATCCAAGCAAACTATTCAATAAATAAAACCACTAGCCAACTGTGGCAGGACAGCCTGTAGCTGAGGTCAGGGAATAGTCCACACGGGTAGTTTCAGGTTAATGAAAACTTTGAGTGGCTTTATTTTCTCCACAGCATAAAATAACATGTGGGCACACTGTCCCTTTAATCACCAAAACAAAGCCTGCTCCACATTGGGAGAACTGACTAACACTCCAGGCCTATCTATTAGGCTGGCTGGCTAAACCATTTACCAAACCGTAAATGTATTTGAAGCAGTCAGGAAAACAAATTAACAATTCTTACTTTGGTTGAAAGAGTTAGTTGGGAAATCCGTCTGGCTAGCAGCTCACATAGCAGAGCTCTGTAATTTTATTTGTTGAAATACATGCAACATATACAATACAGAAACAGACGCGCAAAACATTACATATTTACATTGGGAGGGAAAAAAATACAAATAAAACAATAGAACACAAATTCAGTACAATTATTTCAAATATTTACATTTCTCCACAGTTTTCCCCACTGTTTCTGTTCTATTCTGCTTTCTTCCCTCTGTTTCTGCCCTCTGTTCTGAGCAACCATCCCTTGCAATGTTTCCTCCTCAGAAAGTTCTATATTATTTACTGACACAAGAACTCTTGATATCCAAAGGTGATACAAAATGGTGGCATTGATCACTCTCAGGGTGCTGGTATTAACACCCAGATATGTAGAAGCAAACCCAAACACTATCTCTGCATATGACTGTGTATGCAAATGTTTTATTCCTAGTCTGTGTGAGACTTTTTCCCAAACTGCCTGTGGGAAGCTACAATCCTTTATAAGATGCTCTACGGTGTCCAAATGGCCAACACACCTCTCCCTGGGACAATCCTTGGTCCCATCCTTCTGGTGCCTCAGATTTGTCCTGACAAAGGTCTTCCCATGATTTGTCAACCACAAAACATCTCTCATTTTCCAAGGGATTCGCTTCTCCCTGAAAATCCCCCTTGCCTCCTGAGCTCTGACTGACGGACAGTGGAAAAACCCAACTGGCGCTAAGAAGGACCTACCTAAGACCAATTTGTATAACACTTTCCTGGGAGTGTCCATTAGTTCTTTCACAGTTAAATTCCAACCTCTTATTTGTCTAGCAACTCTCCTTATGTAAACTGGAGGATTATATATTTTAATTATTATTTTTCTTACCGGGCCCTCTGTAAACCAGTCTCTTAGAGCCCAAAACCTTGTTTTTAGCATTGATGGCCACAAGAGAGTGTCTGTGTTGCCGACTACTGGAACTATATTCTAATATAGAAAATGTTGACCAAAAAACAATTCTGCATTCACCATGTTTTTACCCCCTTGTTCAACTCCTAAGTAAACAATGTTTCTTTTAATTGGATTAAGGCGATTACCCCAAAATAACTGAAAGAACATACTGCTAACCTGTGTCATTATTCTATCTGTTGGTGGGAATACCACATGGACGTAAACAAAAAGTGGTAATAAAAAGGTCTTTAAGGCTCGCACTCTATTTTCAAAGCTCATTTTCCACCTCTTCCACCTTTGGACTTTTCAGTTACAAATATCCAGTTTTGGCTGCCAGTTTTGCTCACTCATGTCCTCTTTCCCAAATGTGATGCCCAAAATCTTAATGTCATTTTGCGGTTCAGGAAATCCACCAGCTAACTGGAAATCAGGATCAGGAGACTCTACCCAACAGGAGACACATTTCTCATGATTTATCCTTGAAATTGACACAATTCCATATTTATCAATTAAAGTTCTCACTTCCTCCACTTCTTCAGAACTGGTTACAAATATTGTAACATCATCTGCATAGGCAAGACATTTTATTTTTTCCTGAGAAGGGACTGGTAACAAAAACCCTTTAATGTTCATATTGCCCTCCAAAAGTCTTAGAAAAGGATCTATTGCAAAAACAAATAACAGGGGACTTAAAGGACATCCTTGCTTAACACCAGATTTTATATAAAACCGCTCTCCTTGACACCCATTCACTATTGGGATTCATGATGCTCCATTATACAAAGTCTTAAGCCACATTATAAATGTATTGGGGATCCCATACCTTTTTAGGACAGAAATTAGAAACGTATGATTAACTCTATCAAAGGCTTTGCTTTGATCTATACTTATATCCTTCCTTTTTATATCCTTCATAGAGCCTGTCCTGCTATACGCAAAGATTTCTCTTACCAATAACAGGTTATTCACTATCTTTCACCCTTTCACTGCACAGCCCTGCCGTTCACTAATCAGTATACCTGATACGCTACTTAATCTAATAAACAGAATCTTAGCTAAAATCTTGTAATCAACATTTAATAATGCTATGTGCCTCCAATTTTTTTAATCATACTTATTACCCTTTTTATATAATAATACTAATAAGGATTCCTGCTGGGAGTTTCCTAGTTCTTGGGAAAACAAAATGGAATTGAAAAGCTGAGCTAGGAGCGGCGCTAAAACATCCTTGAAACGTTTATAAAACTCAGCAGTTAGACCATCTGATCCAGGAGTTTTCTTCAATTGCAAAGATGCTATGGCATCATCTACCTCAGAGTTACTGATGGGTCTTATAAGGGCCTCTGTCTCATAGTTATCAAGGGTTGGTAGTCTTAACTGATTTAGAAACTGCCCTATCTCACTCAGTGCAGGGTCCTCTGATGTATATAAGTCACCGTAGAATCTTGAGACTAGATCTAATATCTCCCTATTTGTCTGCATCACCACCCTCCTCATTTAGTAGACCTGGAATTATTTTCCTCTCTCTCTTCCCCTTACATGCCTCAAGGGGGTCTGGAGAAGAGGAAAACTGGTTCCCAAAACTGCTTTCCTCCTGTAGGGTTTTATACCTGTTATACTGAAACTCTAGCATTTTCTTCCTTGTTTCTGCTATCTCCTTTCCCAAGCCTTCTCTCCCCAGTTGTAGTTCTGAATTCAGTTTTGTCAGTTTATTTCTCAACTGAATATACATCTGCTGTGCATTTGATAAACCAACCCTAGCTTCTTTTTTGAAGAACATTTTTATATCTGATTTAACATTTTCCCACCATCCAGCATAGTCTGAAAACAAAAACTGTGTAGAAATCCTATTTATCAGAAAGGTTTCAACATGCTGCCTTAAGGATTCCTGCTCTAACAGTTTAGAGTTTAATTTCCAAACTCCTCTACCAATCCGTATGGCTTCATTAAGATTAATAGTGGCCTCTAACAAGAGGTGGTCAGTAAATGCTGCTGGCTTTAAACCAATTGTACCAATTTCAACAGCGCTGGTTACATAAATTCTATCCAAACGACTGCTGTGTTCCCCCCAACTATAGGTACAGTATACCAAGGCTTGTCTGGAAACATCACCTTATATCCATCCTTAAGGTTTGCATCTCTACACATTTGATTTAAAAAAAACTCCATCACTTGTTATTCCTTTTCCCCCTGACCTATCTTGAATACATGTTACACAATTGAAATCTCCAGCTAAAAGCACTGTTTTACATGTAAATAAATACGGCTTTATTTGTTCAAATAAGAGGTTCCTCATACTTAGTTTTTGGGGTCCATAAACATTAATTAACCTATATTGTGCTTTGTCAATAACAATATCAATTAATAGACACCGACCTGGTGAAATTTCAACTAATTTTATGCACTGAAAATGTGCAATCTTAAATAAAAACCCAACACCATCATAAGAATCAGGCCTAATAAACCAAAAGGAAGCCCCCTCTCTCCAATCTCTTTTAGAATGAAAGATGCCAGATGCTGAAATCAATCTAGTTTCCTGTAGAAAATAAATATCATAATCCCATTTTTTCAATTCCCTAAAAGTAATACCTCGGGAAGTAGCGGTTCTAACACTGTTAACATTCACAGTGCAAAACCTTATAGGCTGTGTGGGGTCAGTGGGCGGACACATCTTTTTTTTTTTTTACAGTATCTGCTATTCCCTCCTCCTCCCCCTCACTTTTGAGGGCTTCTGTTCCACCTTCCTCCATTGCATCCATAGCATCCCCCCAAGACAATGCATCAAAATATTTGAGGTGGGTATCCCTGATGACTAACTCCCCAGTGTGACCTCTGCCTTTGGCCTTTTTCTTTGCTTTAGTTACATGCTCCCATCCCTCCCCTTTTGGCACCTGCTCCCCTCCTGCCGCTGCTGACCTCTGCTCCCCTCCTGCCGCTGCTGGCCCTTGTTCCCCTCCTGTTGCTGCTGACCCCTGCTCCCCGCCCGCCGCTGCTGGCCCCTGCTCCTCGCCTGCTGCTGCTGGCCCCTGCTCCTCACCTGTCGCTGCTGGCCCCTGCTCCTCACCTGCCGCTGCTGGCCCCTGCTCCTCTCCTGCCACTACCGGCCCCTGCTCCCCTCCTGCCTCTGCTGGCTCCTGCTCCTCCTCAAAGGATAACTCCATGGCACCAAACTCATTTATCTGGGTCTCCTCTAGGGCTGTCTCCGTGTCCTGGGGAGCATTATTATGCGCCACCTCAGGACACTCCCTAAAAGAGTGACCATGTCCCCCACACAAGTTACACAGTACAGTATTAGGGCAGACAGATTGGTTATGCGCCAGAACCCCACACTGGCTGCACCTGATCTTATCACAGCGCTTGCACTCAAATGCCTATTGGACCCACATTTGAAGCAGTCTGGCCTGGCCACTGTACTGTAAAAACAGACCCCTCTGTCCCCCCCAATGAAGAGGGAACTTGGGAGGTGGTGAGACACATCATATCTTTCCCACAGCTTAACTTTACACCTCCAACCCCTTGTCCACACCCACACTTCTTCCCAGATCTCATCCTCTATTTTCTCCAGATCAGACAGCAAAGTACATTGTCTCTTCAAACAATATACAATGTCCTGTTTAGCGACAGCCTCGTTGCGAAAAATTACAGTCACTAGTTTAGTTGTAGGACGACTTACAGGAATGGCAACAAAGTCTTTCCACAGAAGTGTGAATTTCAAGTCCTTAAATCTGTGCCAGAAAGCTTCTAACAAATCACCCCTTTTGAAGCTTATATCATACTCCCTGTTACCTGGGGTGTGTATGAAGGCAAAAATGTCTGGGGCCTAAAACCCCATAGATTCCTTCAGAAGGACTTTACCAATAAAACATTAATCAAGGATATCCCCAGTACCTTTATATCGCAGTCTCACCACATTTATCCGTTTGGCAGTGGGGCTTGGAAACTGGGGGTAACTGCTGGACTCTGGACCGGCACCTCTCCATGCAAACCCCGTGCTCTGCCTGCCTTCTGCTCTCTCTGGTCTCTCTCCAGCTTCTCCTGGGATGCTCCTCTGTGTTGCACCATCCGTGGCTGCTGGTGGCCTCTGTGCTGCACCGCCTGTGGCTGCTGTTGGCCTTTGTGCTGCACCATCTGTGGCTGCTGGTGGTCTCTGTGCTGCACCATCCATGGCTGCTGGTGGTCTCTATGCTGCACCGTCCGTGGCTGCTGGTGGCCTCTGTGCTGCACCATCTGTGGCTAGTGGTTACTCTATAATGTTTTCATGGCACTCTCTGATGGTGCCACTTCTGCAGTGTTTGCAGCACTCTGGCTGCCCTCTGATAGTGCCAGCTCTGCAGTGTTTTCTGTACTCTGGCTGCTCTCTTATACGGCCACTTCTGCATTGTTTGTATCACACAGATTACTTTCTGACAGTGAGGTCTCACTAATCACATACACATTGTCTGTACCTGGGACACCATGCTCAGGGGTGTGAGCTGCTGTTTCTTGCATCTCTCCATGGTCAGACTCCATCTCTGCTCTGCTGGTCTCAGGGGGCTGTGTTTGAGAGACCCACCATGTGCTGCTCCAGCTGCTCCCTGGGGAGTAGTATTGGATCTTGCGGACACTGAAGGGGTTAACTGCTGTATCATCTTTCCTCCCCTCTCTCAGGTAGAGCTTTTAGCTTCCCTCCAAACTGCTACTCTGCCCCTGTGCTTGGGGTTGAAGCTCTCAGGTGCCTCATCTGAGGACATACAGGTACCTTCCTCTGGCTCACTGCTCATGGTCTCTTCCATTTTTGTAGCTCTGCTCTCTGCTTTCTTTTTCTTTTGTTTCTTCATTTTACTTAACTCTGTTTTCACTTTCATCTCTGTCACTTGAGACAAACTTTTCTTTCCTTTTGCAGCACTTCTCAGCCGCATTAATCCTCTCACTCCATCAGAGGCTGCCTCCATGATGGGTCTCAGACCCCCTTCTCCCCCACACACCTTTCACTGCACCTCCATACTTGTGATCACGCTCAGCCTGGATAGCGAGTTATATGATTTTATTTGTTGAAATACATGCAACATATACAATACAGAAACAGACGCGCAAAACATTACATATTTACATCGGGAGGGAAACAAATACAAATAAAACAATAGAACACAAATTCAGTACAATTATTTCAAATATTTACATTTCTCCACAGTTTTCCCCACTGTTTCTGTTCTATTATGCTTTCTTCACTCTGTTTCTGCCCCCTGATCTGAGCAACCATCCCTTGCAATGTTCCTCCTCAGAAAGTTCTTTATTATTTACTGACACAAGAACTCTTGATATCTTAAGGTGATACAAAATGGTGGCATTGATCACTCTCAGGGTGCTGGTATTAACACCCAGATATGTAGAAGCAAACCCAAACACTATCTCTGCATATGACTGTGTATGCAAATGTTTTATTCCTAGTCTGTGCGAGGCTTTTTCCCAAACTGCCTGTGAGAAGCTACAATTCTTTATAAGATGTTCTATGGTCTCCAAATGGCCAACACACCTCTCCCTGGGACAATCCTTGGTCCCATCCTTCTGGTGCCTCAGATTTGTCCTGACAAAGGTCTTCCCATGATTTGTCAACCAGAAAACATCTCTCATTTTCCAAGGGATTCGCTTCTCCCTGAAATCCCCCTTGCCTCCTGAGCTCTGACTGGCGGACAGTGGAAAAACCCAACTGGCTGCTAAATATAGAGCTAGCCCCACCCCTCGTGATGTCAACAGGACCTCCCCTCGTGCTCACGCCTGCAGCAGAGTCCAGGCCTGTGTCTATCATTCAGGATAGGGCTAAAAAGGGTGGAAAACCCAGGATGATTACTGGTGCCTGATCTTAACAGGACTTACCACAGCAGAAGGAAGATAGGTATAACCTGTGCTGTTTACAGGGGGCTACACTAAGAAGGACCTACCTAAGACCAATTTGTATAACACTTTCCTGGGAGTGTCCATTAGTTCTTTCAGAGTTAAATTCCAACCTCTTATTTGACTAGCAACCTCTCCTTATGTAAACTGGAGCATTATATATTTTAGTTATTATTTTTCTTACCAGGCTCTCTTAGAGCCCAAAACCTTGTTTTTAGCATTGATGGCCACAAGAGAGTGTCGGTGTTGCCGACTACTGGAACTATATTCTGATATAGAAAATGTAGACCAAAAAACAATTCTGCATTCACCATGTTTTTACCCCCTTGTTCAACTCCTAAGTAAACAATGTTTCTTTTAATTGGATTAAGGCGATTACCCCAAAATAACTGAAAGAACATACTGCTAACCTGTGTCATTATTCTATCTGTTGGTGGGAATACCACATTGATGTAAACTAAAAGTGGTAATAAAAAGGTCTTTAAGGCTCGCACTCTATTTTCAAAGCTCATTTTCCACCTCGTCCACATTTGAACTTTCCAGTTACATATATCCAGTTTTGGCTGCCAGTTTTGCTCACTCGTGTCCTCTTTCCCAAATGTGATGCCCAAAATCTTAATGTCATTTTGCGATTCAGGAAATCCACCAGCTAACTGGAAATCAGGATCAGGAGACTCTACCCAACAGGAGACACATTTCTCATGATTTATCCTTGAAATTGACACAATTCCATAGTTATCAATTAAAGTTCTCACTTCCTCCACTTCTTCAGAACTGGTTACAAATATGGTTACATCATCTGCATAGGCAAGAAGGGACTGGTAACAAAAACCCTTTAATGTTCATATTGCCCTCCAAAAGTCTTAGAAAAGGATCTATTGCAAAAACAAATAACAGGGGACTTAAAGGACATCCTTGCCTAACACCAGATTTTATATAAAACCGCTCTCCTTGACACCCATTCACTATTGGGATTCCTGATGCTCCATTATACAAAGTCTTAAGCCACATTATAAATGTATTGGGGATCCCATACCTTTTTAGGACAGAAAATAGAAACGTATGATTAACTCTATCAACGGCTTTGATTTGATCTATACTTATATCCTTCCTTTTTATATCCTTCATAGAGCCTGTCCTGCTGTACTCAAAGATTTCTCTTACCAATAACAGGTAATTCACTATCTTTCACCCTTTCACTGCACAGCCCTGCCGTTCACTAATCAGTATACCTGATACGCTACTTAACCTAATAAACAGAATCATAGCTAAAATCTTGTAATCAACATTAAATAATGCTATGGGCCTCCAATTTTTTTAATCATACTTATTACCCTTTTTATATAATAATACTAATAAGGATTCCTGCTGGGAGTTTCCTAGTTCTTGGGAAAACAAAATGGAATTGAAAAGCTGAGCTAGGAGCGGCGCTAAAACATCCTTGAAACATTAATAAAACTCAGCAGTTAGACCATCTGATCCAGGAGTTTTCTTCAATTCAAAGATGCTATGGCATCATCTACCTCAGAGTTACTGATGGGTCTTATAAGGGCCTCTGTCTCATAGTTATCAAGAGTTGGTAGTCTTAACTGATTTAGAAACTGCCCTATCTCACTCAGTGCAGGGTCCTCTGATGTATATAAGTCACCGTAGAATCTTGAGACTAGATCTAATATCTCCCTATTTGTCTGCATCACTACCCTCCTCATTTAGTAGACCTGGAATTATTTTCCTCTCTCTCCTCCCCTTACATGCCTCAAGGGGGTCTGGAGAAGAGGAAAACTGGTTCCCAAAACTGCTTTACTCCTGTAGGGTTATATACCTGTTATACTGAAACTCTAGCATTTTCTTCCTTGTGTAACGGTATTTCTGGACCGGCCTGACCCACCCAATCTCACATTGGCCCCTGTGGTCTAACCGGCCCCCATTACAGTGTGGTAGTGTCTGGTGGTGCACCTGTTGGCAACAGGACTCCTGAGTCTCCCGCATGATGGTGTGTGGGGAGGACCCATCCAGACAGGCAGCTGAGGTAGTGTGATGAGTCTCACCTAGTTCCAGTGCAGCGCCTCCACCTCATCAGGGTCCCTGCGTCCGCAAGGGGATGATCCTGTTGAGGAACTCCTCCGTGGTGCTCCTCTCTGTACACTCACTCCACACATGTACACGAGAGGGTTTGTGAATGAGAACATCTTTATTGGTGATGTGGGCTAGCTGCCCCTCGCAGTATATTCTTAGCCACTCATTCTGTAGTCAGTGCCTCCCTTTAAAAGGTGTATCTCTCCTTAGATAGGGATTCCCTATCCCCGCAGGGATCACTGCCCTGTGCCAGGTCCCTGGACACAGTCTCCTCTATGGTTACTATAACATAACTTTCAGTCTCTTAGGCTAGTACTTGAACTTGGGCTCCTGCCAGAACTCCTCCTCTTGGCAGAGCTGAACGTAGATCTGTGCAGAACTAACTTTAGGCTCAGTGCTATGCCTTATGTATACTCTGGAAGCTGACACACCTCTGACATCACTAACCATGGAGTCAGAGCATGTGACTACTCCCATCCATACACAGGGCACTCCACCAGGGTGTGAGGGCAAACCTCCATAATTACTGCTGGCATGCCCACAATTTACCAGGCCTTACTGTCAGCAGGAGAGATGACTGTAGCCATTTTACATGTCCGCTACATTCTCCCCCTGGTGAATCCCATCGTCTTCGCTGGGACCTAAATTTGTATACCCTTTTCCAGGAAGCACTGAAATACAACACATAATTGGTTAACTTTTCATACAAATCTTCATGGTGTATAACAAAAATGACTACAGTACATTCCGCCAAGCCCGCCCCGACCAGCAGCCACAAACCCGCGTAATGTATCAGTACCTCCTAAAAATAGTGATTCGGGTCAGGCTTCTTGACCTCTCTTCCGCCCATGTCTATGACCGTGACGTGATAGTGCCTAGGCAGTCCCCTCTCAGGCCTATATGTCACCCGGTGCTTATAGTTGTTTCGGCCAATGCCCCATACCCGCACTAAGTGCTCTATGCGCTCCTCAGCCTTCTTCCCTATCACGGAACTCCTTCTTCCCACTAGGTGCATTTCTATGGCCTCCCTAAGCCACCTATCCCGGTTGTCCTCTATCTCATCCATGAGAGGCTCAGGGACATACGGGTACTCCAACCCGTGGGAAGATTTATACCGAGCCATTATGGTTCTCTCGGCCCTACTAATTCTAGTCAGGTCAGCCTTACCTGCCCTCCCAGGCAATACCCATGATAGGGGCTCATCAGGGTCCACGGGGTCTGATAGGATGCTAGGACCCATGGGTTCTATTTCCCTATTCTCGATCTGCAGCCACCGCTCCTGCAACTCTCTGTCCCTCTGTTCCGGTGTAAATTCCCCCACAGCCCACCAGTAGTCCACTACATCTTCTCGCCGGATGAGGAACCGAGTGCGGTCCATCCAGGCGGAGAACCCTTCAAATAACGGGGCCCACCAACGGCTCTCTTTTAATCTATCTGACCTCCCTGACTCCCTATCATCATCTATGGAAAATATCCCCGATGACCGTGCGGATCGTGGCAGGAACCATCTGGACGACCCCGGGGCCCTTATCGCTGGCTCGGGTGCTGTCGTGACCACTCTCAATTCTCCCCCTCCCCGAGAATCACCCTCCGTAGCGCCACTGCGCTGTCTTTCCCCAGTCCGTCTCCCTTCCCCCCCTGATGATATGTCCACGGACTCCAGACTAGGCGGGGAACCCGGGGACCGTGTGATTGGGGCAGGGGTTTTAGCTAGGGCGGGGGATTGGGCGGATGGGCAAGGAATTGGACCCCACGGGGTTACGACCCATTCCTGGCTGTCCGTAGACTGGTCCAATGAGGATATCTCACCCTCCTCAGTCCTTGGATCGCCCCTCCAACTCCTGGGCCTTGTAGGTGATCGGGGACCTTCCCCCGATCGCCGAAGCGTCGCTGCACTCTTCCTTGGGGTACCGCTGTCGCCACCGGAAGTGATGTCCTCCCCGGAACCGGAAACACCGTCATCGCGGGTTGGACCCCCATTCGGGATCTCTTCCTCAATGACGACATCCGGAAGCTCCGCCGTCGTCCTCACCGGAAGTGATGCCGTCTCTCCACCTGCGCCTGCGGCCTGGCATGGCCTCTCCGCTCCTACACCGCCGTCTGCTGGGGCAAGGTAAGTGCCTCTTACCCGTCCGCAGGGGTGCCGGCGTCTCTCGTCCGTCGCCGCCACGTTCTGAGGCGGAGGGACTCCGTCTCTCGGCTCACCGATCTGCGGGGGACGTCCTGTCTTTCTGACAGCTGCTAGTACCACGGGGTGTCGTCCTCCCCGGTTCTATTCTGGGCCTCGCTGCTACCTCCGCAAGTTCCCGGAGATCCTCGTCCGAGTATTCTCCCTTCTCGGTGCGGTCAGGAGGTGACCCGACTGTCGCGGTTGCGGCCGACCCAGCCGACTTGACCGGCTCCAGTCCCCTTTCTCCGGGACTCGCACGTCCTATCCACAGTGCGCCAGGGGACTCGGCAGTTCGCTTAGCCTGGTCCCCCGGGGGGTCAGCCGATTGTATCGGAATAAACGTTGGCATAGGCCATAAGTACAGTGTCCCACAAATGGGGCAACGTGCCGCCGTATTGACCGTGCCTCCGGGCAGCCCGCATTGTAGGCAGAGCCCGACCACCATCTCGGTGTTAGCCACCCTTACTACCAGTAGCCCGCCGGGTACTGAGTAGGGCTGAGTGGAGACCATAGTTCCCACAGCGGAGGGGCAGGCCATTCTTTTTGTAGGGACCACTTTCAGTGTGGGTCTCTCCAGGTCAGTGGTTCCTCGCAACTGACCGGTAGAAGCTTCTGGGCCAGCCACTTCCTGCCTCGGCTCCTCCTTTCGCTGACATAGCTGGAACCCGCCCCCAGGGGTTGCAATTATGGGCGGGTCCCACAAGGGAATATCATGCCCCTTAATTAAGGCCGCGCCTCTCTCAGTCCTGGTGGGCGTGGTCTGTATTTTCGTGCCAGTTTACTCCTCAGAGCTGGATTCTTTTCCCGCGGCTAGTTCCCGCCTTCTCCTTGCAGCAGCTTTGCGTGCAAAATATCCCTCTTTCTTGCAAATCATTTCCGCGGCCGGAACTACCTTTTGTAGTGGCGCCGTCTGGATATCAGTCCCTGGGCCCAGTGGGTGCATTCCCACAGGCCATAGTTGAAAGTCACTCCCCCTGGTGGAAATCAGTGGAGGGTCCCATAGACTAAGCGGTTGACTCAGCACAGGGGCTGAGTTAGTCACTGTCCATGCAGGCGCAGCCATAGCTTTCGCGCCATGCCCCCCATCAGGGCGGGGCTCTGCTGTTCGCGCCATTCCCGGCCAGCTCTTTGCAAATCCTGTATCAGCCACATTTTCTGTGACTGGCCCATGCGGTTTCCCTAGCAAGCGGGAACTGCCATTTTGGTTGGCTTTTAAGCCCAAAAAGTCATTTTGTTTGCTCTCCTCACGGGGTTCTCCCCCAATTATTACAATTTCCTCACACTCTTCAAGGGTGGCCCCTCGGTGTCCCAGACAGGATAAAAACGGGGCAGCCACGGCCTTCGCTCCGCTCCAGAGCAGACTGGTTAACGATAACTCGGCGACAGTTTGCTCTTCAGTGGGGTGCACGCCACGGGTGCCCTCCCCATCAGCCTCTGGTCGCCATTTTGTGTTCTCCGCACCACACGGATCCTCCATTCTTTGGGTTGTCACACTCTCGTACCAATTATCGTACATGGGGCTCCGCTCTGCGGGGCAGCCTCCACATCAGTACAATAAAGAGTTGCTCAGATGCACCACCACATGTGTACCTGAACTAGGCTGGACTCATGTTGCACTACCTCAGGCTAGGCTCACTCTCTCAGTGTCTGCTGTGTCTCCTTCCTCCCAGTCTGTGCTCCCTATGGTAAGTGTCTGGAATGGGCTAGGTACTCTGGCTCTGCCATGCAGTACTTGGGGCGTCTACCTCTCTTGGTCAGCCTAGCGCAGACCCTGTCCAGGATTCCTGACCAAGTTACAGGCTATCCCTTCTGGCGTCCTACCAACTAGCACTGCCTCAAGGTGACTCGGTCAGCTATAGCCCGGCTCCAGACCCCTCACTCCTTTCAGGCCCCTAGGTCGTCCCTGCGAACTGACAATATCCCGTCAGCCCCCTGACCATCCCTAGGTCCGTCCCTACGCAGCACAAAGTGGCAGCAGACACTCTCCCTGTTTCCCAGTGTGCCTAGCTAGAACCTGTCCTGTTGACAGATCTGATCTCAGCAGCTCGCCTCCAAATGTAACGGTATTTCTGGACCGGCCTGACCCACCCAATCTCACATTGGCCCCTGTGGTCTAACCGGCCCCCATTACAGTGTGGTAGTGTCTGGTGGTGCACCTGTTGGCAACAGGACTCCTGAGTCTCCCGCATGATGGTGTGTGGGGAGGACCCGTCCAGACAGGCAGCTGAGGTAGTGTGCTGAGTCTCACCTAGTTCCAGTGCAGCGCCTCCACCTCATCAGGGTCCCTGCGTCCGCAAGGGGATGATCCTGTTGAGGAACTCCTCCGTGGTGCTCCTCTCTGTACACTCACTCCACACATGTACACAAGAGGGTTTGTGAATGAGAACATCTTTATTGGTGATGTGGGCTAGCTGCCCCTCGCAGTATATTCTTAGCCACTCATTCTGTAGTCAGTGCCTCCCTTTAAAAGGTGTATCTCTCCTTAGATAGGGATTCCCTATCCCCGCAGGGATCACTGCCCTGTGCCAGGTCCCTGGACACAGTCTCCTCTATGGTTACTATAACATAACTTTCAGTCTCTTAGGCTAGTACTTGAACTTGGGCTCCTGCCAGAACTCCTCCTCTTGGCAGAGCTGAACGTAGATCTGTGCAGAACTAACTTTAGGCTCAGTGCTGTGCCTTATGTATACTCTGGAAGCTGACACACCTCTGACATCACTAACCATGGAGTCAGAGCATGTGACTACTCTCATCCATACACAGGGCTCTCCACCAGGGTGTGAGGGCAAACCTCCATAATTACTGCTGGCATGCCCACAACTTACCAGGCCTTACTGTCAGCAGGAGAGATGACTGTAGCCATTTTACATGTCCGCTACACTTGTTTCTGCTATCTCCTTTCCCAAGCCTTCTCTCCCCAGTTGTAGTTCTGAATTCAGTTTTGTCAGTTTATTTCTCAACTGAATATACTTCTGCTGTGCATTTGATAAATCAACCCTAGCTTCTTTTTTGAAGAACATTTTTATATCTGATTTAACATTTTCCCACCATTCTGCATAGTCTGAAAACAAAAACTGTGTAGAAATCCTATTTATCAGAAAGGTTTCAAATTGCAGCCTTAAGGATTCCTGCTCTAACAGTTTAGAGTTTAATTTCCAAACTCCTCTACCAATCCGTATGGCTTCATTAAGATTAATAGTGGCCTCTAACAAGAGGTGGTCAGTAAATGCTGCTGGCTTTAAACCAATTGAACCAATTTCAACAGCGCTGGTTACATAAATTCTATCCAAACGACTGCTGTGTTCCCCCCAACTATAGGTATACCCAGGCTTGTCTGGAAACATCACCTTATATCCATCCTTAAGGTTTGCATCTCTACACATTTGATTTAAAAAAACTCCATCACTTGTTATTATTCCTTTTCCCCCTGACCTATCCTGAATATATGTTACACAATTGAAATCTCCAGCTAATAGCACTGTTTTACTTGCAAATAAATACAGCTTTATTTGATAGCAGAGTTCTGTGGTCTCAGGCAGCAGCTACTACCAGTAACAACATCCTTATATACCCTGCTGGTTATCAGGTGTCTGCTTACAGCCTGATTACCCAGCTTTTCCTCCTGAGTTAACCTTCTGAGTGCTGGATGAAGCACTCAGATATATGTCTCCCAGGCATAACTGATAGGGGTTGACTTCACCCTGTCACACCAACCAATCAATTAAATAAATAAAAGCACTAGCCAACAAAACAATTTATTAATTTAAACCACTAGCCAACAAAACAATGAATTCCTTTCAAACGCTAACCAATCCTAAAATGTACAAAAGACAAGCCATCCAAATTCCAAACAATTGAATACAAACAATTAAAAGCAAATACAAAAAAATACAATCAATTCAAAACAAGCATTTTCCAAAAAATGGGCACAGATTAATACATTAGCAGTCAATGGGCATGCAAAACATAAAAAAGAAATAAATACAATCACTTTTTTTTTACATACATTCAATATTTTACTTACCTTTAGAAGTCATCACCCTCCGAATCCCGGCGTACAGTATGTGCAAGCTCTGGACCCGCGACGTCATCACCCGCAATCCAACTCCACCCACCTTAAAGATCATGTATTTTCAAAAATAAAGATACAGTTGGTAATACCAACTATTCTCTAACAAGAAGCACACTATTGATGCATACCGGGATAGTTAAAACTTTTACCACAATTAGTATAGGTCTACACATGAAACACAATTTTCATATATTATATAGTGTGTATTTTTTAAACGTAAATTGTATCAGGAGGTAGGATAGGATTGCTTATAGTGGCTATGCAATTTTTCTAACACAATTAAACATCAATACCCAATGTCATGTGATGTTCATTATGTGATCTGCTCCAGGATTGTGTATATATATTGTCGGATTCACATGATAGTGTGTGACTAGCTTATAACCCCAAGCTCTAATGATTGGATGATTATATGCCTTGTTGGCTGTATACTCCCACATAAAGTGGTTGTTTTGGAACCAATTGAAAACACAGCGTGATGAATGTCTTGTGTCAATCAGTCATAGATGGTATCACATTGGAGCCACTGTGCATAATTCAGTGGTGATCAATAACACAGCATACCATATTTACTCACCAATAATTAGTGTATATAAAGTGTAGATACATCTGTAATGTTTATATGCTGCCAACATGTCATACACTGGTCTAAGCCACTACAGTCTGTCAGGCTAACTGAATATAAAAGCTGTGAGTAGCACAGCATAGCTCTAACATCACTGCATAATTTTACTCCTGTGCTAGTTTAAATTCATAGACACCATCTATGTGTGAGACCTACTGTAGGTTCTAAATTCATTCAATATAGTTGGTAGGGTTCACTCAATTACTGGTCAGTGGGACGATTAATTGCTCCTGTGTATGTTTGCACCCTGAAAGCCAAATCTTGCATAGCAGCAGTCTGTCAGGCTGTACAGTTGGATCACTAGGGTATAGGGTGAAGGGGTTTGGTCTAGCTTTTAGTATACATACTATATGAGATGCAGCGTGGTTTCAGCAAACTGCACAGTATTGCCATTTGAATTATTTTGCTGTTTTGGAGATAGATAATTTTTATTCATGTGTACTATTAGGCTTTTTTAATTATTTTATTGTTGGGGTGTTTAGGTGCTTATGTATTTCTTTTATTCTTGTGTATTTTTGGCCTTAATGATTTTTATTAGGTTGACCATTGAGTGCTATAGTGGCTTATTATGCCCATATTATATGCATATGATGTACCACTGTGCCAATCAATGGGTAGAGGGTGGGTATAGTGGGTTTGGGGTGGGTGGTTAGGCCTCCTGGTGAGTAGTGGGGGATGGGGGTTAACCCCTTAATTACTATAGCAGTTATTAATCATTAAGTGGCATGGGGCCATTAGAGTGTATTTTTTATGTACTCTTGCTGCAACGGAGGACATGGACCAGCAGTATGCTGATGAGGATGCCCTTCATGATGGCAGGGGTAAGTAGAAAGTTGTATTTACTTTATTTATGCTGGCTAATGTTTTATTTTTAATGGGCAAATGAGCTATTATCCATATCTGGATAATAGTTATTTTGCCCATTACTGTACTGTATGTGCTGGGGCTGGGAGGGGGGTGTTGTTGGGAGTAGTGGAGGTGGGTAGTAATGTTGTTGTGTTTTTTAAAGTTTATTGTGGGTAGCGAGGATGGGTGAAGTTGATATTTGGCCACTGGTGGGTGTTTATACCTACCAGGTGGGTAGCGGGAGGGGTTAACCCCTTCGTAGAAAAAATGGGCAATTTATGCCTTTATCGCCCACTTATCAAGGCTTACAGAATAGCAGTACGCATTTTGTCAGAAAAAGCCTCGATAAGTGGGTTATCGAGGCTTGTAGAATAGGCCCCTTGTGTCAGTTCCATTGTCCAGCTCAGTTATGCGAAAGTTGTGCATTCAATTTACTGCTTTTCAACATTTTTTTATGCATTTATGCAGAAGTCTTTGAGTCCAGAGAACTTATTTATTGTACCAAATGTTTTCCAATATGAATTACTTAGTTGCTACAGGTACTGCACAGTATGTGTAGACATTTGACTGTTACTGCTTCATACAATAGTATATACAAAATGCTGGAGAGTGTGTAATACATTCCTTTTTTATTCTTTTAAGCTACAGTCAGAATTTTGTACTCTGGAGAGAGCAACCCTGTTTATTTACATTATCCTAGTTGTACTACCTTTTCGGCTACTTTTACCAATTCTTGGCTACCCTGCAGTTATTGTCATCCATAAGTTGTTGTCACTGGGACGTATTTCCTCATCTGCTGTCTCTATAAGTCACCCAACATACCCCTTAGATTGTAAGCTCTCTGGGGTAGACATATCCTTTCCTAATGTCTGATTTTATTATGCTTTTTGCATTATAATTACCTGTACATTATTGTCTTTTTAAAGCGCTGAGTACATTACAGGTGCTATATAAATAAAGATATACATGCATACATCAGCACCAAACACTGTGGGAGAGCAACACAAATTCAGCGTTTTGCTCAGAAATAGTGATATTGTCATAATTTGTTGGATATGTATTGGGAGAGTATTGTTGTGGGTACATGGAGGGGGGTGAGCGTGTTATGGGTAATGGGGTGGATGCGTTGTGTGATGTTCTTTTTTTTGGTCTGTTCATGTGGGTGGATTGCGGGGTACGGGTGTATTGTATATTGTAATATAAAAAAAATATTTAACATTTTTGTTATTGCCTTATTTTTCTAATAAACTTTTTTGCGGGGGAAGATAAAAGTATATAAAGTGTTTACTGATTAATTAGTTATCTGAATCTGTATAATCTGTACAGATTGAATTTTGGTAAAAGCAGTGCGGAAAATCAGCAGCTCGCATTTTGACAGGTTCGACCATCTCTACCATTGTGCTAGAATACTGCACATTTGCTCTTTCATGCTCTTTGACATTCATAGTTCTGAACATACAGTACCCACAAGATGTCGTGTAGTGAAAACTAATTTCCCAACTGTAAGAGAATTCTGCTAATTATTCAGCACTAAACATTTATTTTTCAAAAATAAGGTGCGGTATTTCTTGTTGCAATACACCCTCTTCAATTTCTTAAAGCAGAAATCTACTCACCATATAATTAAACATTTTCTTTTTTTTTTCTCCATTGGGATATTTTTAGCAATGTCACTTTTTGTAAACATAGTAATTGTTTCTGTAGAAAACAATTTCAAGGAAGCTAATATGGTGACTGCCATTCATACACACCGCCAAACACAACAGAGGTTGCTTTGGTAACGCTTGATGTGAGTGAAATAGTAAACAAGTAAAAAATGTTAAAAAAAAAAAATAAGTTTTTGCATGAATGAAAAGCACAAAACAGATCACTGCAACATGAGCTATTGTATCCGGGATGTTATGACTAAATTTTTGTTTATGTATTAGCTGAGTCAAACTACTGTATCCGGCAGGAAGCAAAACTCAAAACTGTATTGTGTTATACAGTTTTGTTGTCCTGTGCTTGCCAAATATTTTCTGTACAGTATTATTTGCTCTCACCTTAAGAGGTAATGACTGGCACAATGGGACATTTAGACCTAACAGTTAATTTCTCTTCTTGTAGCTCCTATTCCTTCCTTCTTTTGTGTTGGACAAGTGAGTGAAGACTATAGCACTATGCAAGACCTCTTTTGGTATGTAAGAATAGTGTAGAGAGTTTCCGAATTATAGGGAATAGTAAAAGAAGCAATACATTTTTAAAATGATCAAATTGATGCAATGTCAAAACAAATCCCAACAAATTTCCACTGGCACAAAATAATATTCTCACTTTTCTCTCTAAGGGGGCTATGCACTAAGCAGCGAGCTTTTGCGTGCGAGTCTGAAATTTTGACTTGCACGTAACAAAGTGAAGCCAGCCGCAGGATTCACTAAGAAGTGAATCCCATTATGGTGCGTGCGATCAAAAATGCCAGATCGCGCAAGCTGTTTTTTCCCCCCTGCTAGAGATAGAAAAACAGCCTGTAAGATCTGCATGGATACGCTGCGTCTCCATGCACGGCTCTTACAGGCGATCGTACAGTATAAATATGCATTTTAATAATGTGCAGTTGGTCTCCTGAGCTGAACTGCATTGGTTTCAGCCTTAGGACACCCTACATCATGAGATACAGGCCCCGTTATGGGGTGCCGGTTTCCCCTGTGTTTTTAAAGCTCTCGTGTCACGTGACCGGGGGATGTAAATCCTGCAGGAGGATACCGGCACCCGGTAACAGGGCCTGTATCTCATGAAGTAGGGAGTCCCCGATGCTGAAATCAATGTGGTTCAGCTCAGTAGACCCCCTGCTCATCTACACTAGTATCAGAACACACATATCAATAACAAATAATTAATTACCGTAGTAGCTATCCGCTATGGTAATGAAGCGGCATTAATGTTAAGGCCCAATAGAAGCATTTATAGGTGTCAATTGCCCCCAATAAACTTTCCAATATGTGCTACCCACCCACCCCCTGTGCCCCCAACAACCCCTATACCCCCTAACATACATTACATTTGCTGGTTTGTTTTTAAAGCATAGGAGTGTTACTATAGGCTGGCGGGGGCCCTTGGGTGGTCCCCGCGGGTGTCCGTGGGCCCTTGGCTTTACCTCACATGTGTCCGGGGGTCCCCGCTGGCCTGTAGTACCAATCCTGTGCTTTGAAAAAAATTGGGAAAATAAATACACCCCCCGCTCCGCCCCCTAACACATACAGTACAATAATGGGCAAAATTACTATTATCCACATATGGATAATAGTGCATTTGGCCATTTAAAATACATTAAGCAGCATATATAAAGTAAATAAATCTTGCACTCCCCCCTGCCAGGCAGCCATTATGAATGCTGTCCTCCTCCTCATCACTGTCAATGTCCTCCATTGCCACAAACAATACAGAACAATAAAAAAATAAAAAAATCTAATGTCCCCTAACCCCTTAATCACCGTAGTGGTTAGTAACCGCTATAGTAATTAAGGGATTAACCGACCCTCTACCACTATCCACCAAGGAGGCCTAACCACCCTCCCCACGCAACTACCCCACCCTTCACCCATTCATTGGTACAGTGGGTACATCATGCGCATATAATATGGGTATTATTTAACACTTTAGCAAGAAATGGGGAAGGAATAAAAACAGGCCCAAATAAAACACATTCAACTACAAAATAAAACACATGACATAGTCAACTAAACACATAACAAATGCCAATAAAACAATTGAATGGCATAGTGGGTACATTATGCCCATATAATATGGGCTTGATATAACACTATGCCAGTCAACGGTCAACCTAAAAATAAACAATCACAAACAAGATCCAATGCATACCAAACCATCACAAAATAAAAACAAATTAAGAAGTAAACAGAACAAAATTACCACCAATCAATCAAATCCAAAATAAAGACCAGAATAAACAAAACACCAAAACAAAACCATGAATAAATAAAATCCAAATCCAAATAAGCAGCATCATTAAAAAAACAAAACTCAAACATTAATTCAACATTAAAAAGCAAACACAAATCAAAAGCCAGAAATAAACCATTTAAAACACCATAAAAAATGCCAGCACACAAAATCCAAACAGAAAATAAATAGCATAAAAAATAAAACAACAGTGAACATTTAAAATACATACAAGCAAACATTTGCCAAAAAAACCATTGCTTCTTACTGTATGTATGTATAGCCGTAAATGGTCATACATAAATACTAAACAATTAATATGGGCAAAAAAAATGCAATCACAATTAAAATTAAATTAAAAATACATATAAAATAAAAATAACATATATTCAATTTTTTTCCTAACCTTTAGATGTCTTCACCCTCCGATTCCTGGGGACACCGCATGCTCTCGAACCAATCCACAAACTCAAACAGGAATGGACCACAGGTAAAATAAATCCAAAGGACAGATTTTCAGAGTGGTGCAGCGCCTCCATCCTGCAGGGCTCCACCAGGGACATGGATTCTTCCCCACCGAAACACATTAAAGTAACTGAAATCTGGGCCAGTAACAGTACAACTTATTTTTTTGTTGGCCCAGTTCATACAAATCATTCTCATGCAAGAGCGGTGCAGTCACATAGATCTTTAAAGGACATACCCCTCGCAGCTTTCATCTTGCTTCAATGGTCAGTGCCAGGCTCGCAGGACCATTTCCCTTAACTAGGCCTCCCAGCAGCTACTGTAGTCTTTACGCCCTTACCACCTGATGAGGAAAGGTAGAACCATGCCTAGGGAAAACTACAGGATTATAACAGAAAAATAAATGTACAGTATAAAAGACTTTCTATCATGTATACATACATTTTATCTGTGTATACATACATACATATTTTCCCTCATACTTGCACTCATATGGGGTTATTCATTAAACTGTTATAGTGCCCCAATCAGCAGTATCGCAGTATAATTAAAGTTCCAATTAAGACATACACTTACATGTCCATATTTATATACCAGGGTCCCCCAGGGTACCTCAACGTACCAGGGCACCAACTCAACACTTTAGTGGGGCAGCGCTGTCTCACACAATTGGGTGGGTTGGCTCTCGGGGGACACTGGGACGGTCCAGTGCCAGGAGCACCTCAGTACATTGGGGTAAACCCCACCGGGGTATGGACACATGGGTGTTGGGAAGACACGGTGAGGGGGTACTGCCCTGCGAGGTCTCTGTGAGTGTGTGTCTTATCTTTATTATTGGTTCTATGAGGTATATAGTAAAACTTATGTTTTATACGTGTGTATTCTTTATTGTCCTGTAACGGGTTTAATTCTGCCCAGCTACGCTACGATCACAAACTCAGGTACACCCCAGGTTCCCAGCAGTGGAGGCTCAGGTTTTCTGTGAGCCACAGGTATCATACCGCACCACATACACCGTAGCCACATATCTCCGAGGGGGTGGGGGAAAGTACGCTACATTTACATGCACTTACATTAAACATACACTATACATCCCCACCTCCCAAGTTAGTGGGTCCTTTCATTCTACTGGATATAGATCCAATGTGGTATTTCTCCCTCCTAATAGAGGTAAATGAGAATTTTAATCCTAATAGAGGTATATTAGTATTTTATCTGGTAGTGTTAGGACTTGTGAACGGGTGTCTGCCTTGTCGTGGCTCGCAAGCTTACAACGCTTTGGCCAAAGGGTTAAACTAAATGAGTACATCAAAATAGTAAAATACAGGCACAGAATGCTACAATGTAGCTGTTACCACTCGCAGGGAACTGGAATAAGACTGCACAGAAGCAAAGTCGTCTAGTATCTTTCCTCACGTCATCCGTCCAGGACCATGGTGGGTTAACAGCCGCCATCCAGCCAATGTTGGTAATAATTGGTAACTTATCATTTATACTCACCGAATGGAGTGCCAACATTTGACTTACCAATTATACCTTTCGAGTGCCAACATTGGCTGATGGCGGCTGTTAACCCACCATGGTCTTAGACGGATGACGTGAGGAAAGATACTAGACGACTTTACTTCTGTGCTGTCTTAGGCTAAGGCCCCACTCCCTCAGTTAGCACACCCGCACTGCAGACAGGCGGGGCGCTGACAGACACAGACCGCGATATGCGGTCTGTAGGGAGCAGGAGCCGGAGCGGGAGGTGGGCGTGAGTGGGAGGGGGCGTGGCTTGAGCAGGGGGTGTGGCTTGAGCGGGGGCGTGGCTTGAGTGGAGAGACCCACTACTCCCCTCCTGGCTCGGGCTGCTGGAGGGAGCTGCTGCGGGCTGCTGTAAGGTAAGCAGCTCCCTCCCCCTTCTGCCACAAAAAACACACACACACACACTTTCCCTTGGGTAGGAAGCTGCCTGATGACAGCTCCCACTCCCGCCACTGATTGGCTCATCAGCGCACCACGTGACGCGTCACCGCTCGGGATCACAATTTTCTTGAATCCCCTGCCGGCTGACGCGTCACAGTGCGTAGTGAGCCGTCAGCGATGGGGACTGGGACCGGCTCGGGAGGATTCCCCTGCTGGTGGGGAACGCTCGCGCAGCCGTTCACGCCACCGGGTGCAGCGGGTCCCAGCCCTTATTCCTGTTCCCTGCGAGTAGTAACAGCTACATTGTAGCATTCTGTGCCTGTAATTTACTATTTTGATGTACGCAGAACCTTGAAACCTTTTAATATATACACATTGTTTTTTACATATTTCACAATGAGCGTTGTGCGCTGTGTTTTGTTTTGTTGTCTCTAGTTACCCAAGGTCCTGGGCTACCCTTTGTATAGCAGGAGACGCTCCCTCATCTACTGATTGGTAATAGAGCTTTATCAGTATTATCACTTTTGTGTCACTTATTTGGGCATTTGGTGGTTATTCACAAACACATACATTCACAATGTATTGTTCGTTTTAGTTGCACACTTGTTTTTTTGTTATTTAAACGAAATTACCCTTTTTCAAGAGAATATATAAGTATTTTACTGTGTATTTTTGTCATGTTGGATGTAGCATTGGGCTTCCCTGTCGTCTGTAGTAAACATACACTGATAGATGCAGGGCAAAATTTCCTCAAATAGGCACATAAACTAATACACAAATTGAACCTACTTTTACTGCAGAATATTCATGAACAGGCCTGCTATGGGAGACTAGTGTCTCAAGTCTAACAAAGATTTTGAGAGTCTTCCATTGATTCCGGGAAATTTAGCAAGTCTAGATTTTTCCAAAGCCTTGGTTCCAGATGTGCCAGTTTGAGCTTACATTTACATATTCATTAAGTGGATCATATCATGAAGTTGTATGCCTTAGTTGAGGTAGTAATGCAATAATAAAAAGGTTTTTATTGGTTTGCATCATCACACGATACTCCCGTGAAAATTATTTGAGCAGTTTCTATCTGTGTCACCAATAAACTTTGCTTCTTTACTAATTTAAATAGTCTGTCTGCAGAAAAAAATCAGAAATATATTTGTATTGTTTTAATTAATTAGAAGCTGTGTTCAAATGTTCATGTTGAAAGCTCTCATCCAATTATAAAATGCCTTGAAGGCATACATTTAACTCTGGTGTTTACATTATGGCACTCTATAATTACATTTCAAAATCACATGCACAACTTCATTTTTTGTGAACATGTTCAAGTTTAATCTAATTTAACTACAGTAAATGTAAGATATTTAGAGAAGTATTTATTGACGCTTTTAGCTTTTACTGCTCTTACTAAATTAATTTAGTCAGAGTGCAAAACATTATTTTATAGCTAGTTATTCAAATGTATCTTTGAAAATCACCAACATAGCACAATCTATTTAATTGGCACAACATACAGGCCCATTTTAACTAAGCAATGCTATTCCATAAAGCATCCTCTGCCTCTGGAAGACATTTTACGGCCCATTCAAGTGATGTTTATTTTGTCCTTAACCTTTATTAACATCCTGTTTAAATGTTCTCTTTATTTACTTTTCCCTGTGCCAGCCCTTCTCTACCTCATCCACCTTAGATTGTTATCTTGAATTTTACATCTCTGTTAAACTCATAGACAATTTGATAAATGAGTATTGCTGACCTGAGGAAGAGAGAGAACTCTCGAAATCTTTTCTTATAATACTGTGTGGCCTATGCTATAAGCCTCTATAAGCCACTTATTGAGGCCTTTTCGCCAAAAAGGCTACTGCTATTCAGTAAGCCTCGATAAGTGGCTGATAAAAGCTTTTATCTGCATTTTTTTTTCTCTAAAAAAAAAAAATAGCCAGGCAAGCCGCGATAAGCCACTTACCGTAAGGGCAGGTTTTTTCACATTCGTGCAATTCTATTAGCCTCGAGTAGGTTTTCGGGGCTAATCGAGGCTCCAGAATGGCGATTTCCTCTCAAAATCAAAACACACTAACAATAAAAGAACTAAAAAGCCTCAACTAGACATCAATTACCTTAATCTATCACTAAAACAGCAAAATAATTCCAATTATATAACATAGTTACATACATACATAGTAACTTCCATCCATCAAGTTCAACCTATGCTAAATTTGGACAACAGATACTTTATCCTGTATCTATACTTATTGATCCAGAGGAAGACAAACAAAAAAACCCCATTAAGGGGAAAAATTAATTCCTTCCTGACTCCAAGAATTAGCAATCGGATTAATCCCTGGATCAACATCCTTCCCATGTACACTTATTTGGTATATCCCTGTATACCTTTCCCATCTAAAAAGATGTCCAACCTTTTTTTGAACAAATCTATTGTATCTGCCATCACAGTCTCCATGGGTAATGAATTCCACATTTTAACTGCCCTTACTGTAAAGAACCCTTTCATTTGTTGCTGGTGAAATTTCCTTTCCTCCAACCTTAAGGGATGGCCCCGAGTCCTATGTACTGCCCGTGAGATGAACAGTTCTTTTGAAAGCTCCTTGTATTGTCCCTGAATATATTTGTATATAGTTATCATATCGCCTCTTAGACGCCTCTTTTCTAATGTAAATAAATCTAATTTAGCTAGCCTCTCCTCGTAAGTTAGAATGTCCATCCCCTTTATTAATTTGGTGGCTCTTCTCTGCACTCTCTCTAGTTCCATAATGTCTTTTCTTAGGATTGGTGCCCAAAATTGTATTCCATATTCAAGGTGTGGCCTTACTAATGCTTTATAAAGGAGCATAATTATGTTTACTTCCTTTCCATCCATTGCCCGTTTGATGCAAGATAAGATCTTGTTTGCCTTTGCAGCTACTGCATGACATTGGGCACTATTGCTAAGCCTGCGGTCTACAAGCACTCCGAAATCCTTCTCCATCAAGGATTCCCCCAATATATCTACATTTAATTTGTAAGTCGCCTTTTTATTCTTGCATCCCAAATGCATAACCTTACATTTATCTGTATTAAACCTCATCTGCCATTTACCTGCCCACGTTTCCAGTCTCTCCAAGTCCTACTGAAGAGAAATTACATCCTGCTCTGTTTCTATTACCTTACACAATTTAGTATCATCAGCAAAGATGGAGACTTTGCTGTCAATCCCAACCTCAAGGTCATTAATAAACAAGTTAAAAAGCAGGGGTCACAGTACCGATCCCTGAGGTACTCCACTCACGACTGTAGCCCAACCTGAAAAAGTTCCATTTATGACAACCCTCTGTTGTCTGTCCTTTAACCAGTTTTCAATCCAGGTGCATATACAGTATTATTACTGAGTCCAACTTTCTTTATTTTGTACACCAACCTCTTGGTGAAACCGTATCAAAAGCCTTTGCAAAATCTAAGTAGACCACATCAACTGCATTACCCTGGTCTAAATTCCTACTTACCTCCTCAAAGAAACAAATAAGGTTAGTTTGGCAAGATCTATCCTTCATAAATCCATGCTGACTATTACTAATAATTTTGTTTTCCATTAGGTATTCCTGAATATTATCCCGTATTAAACCTTCAAGTAGTTTCCCTACAATTGAAGTCAGGCTTACAGGTCTGTAATTTCCCGGTTGTGATCTAGCTCCCTTTTTAAATATAGGCACCACATCTGCTTTACGCCAATCTTGTGGTACTGAGCCTGTGGAAATGGAGTCCTTGAATATTAAATATAATGGTTTTGCTATTACTGAGCTTAACTCCATGAGAACTCTTGGATGTATGCCATCGGTGCTAGGTGCCTTATTAACTTTATTTTTTTCAAGTTGCTTATGAACTTCTTCCTCAGTTAACCAATTGTTCATTAATATGGAGGTTGTGGCTTCCTTCTGCGGCACTACTATTGAACTTGATTCTTCCCTGGTAAACACAGAGGCAAAGAATTTGTTTAATACCTCAGCTTTTTCCTTATCTCCAATAATCTGCCTACCCATCTCACACTGAAAGGGTCCTATATTTTCTTTTCTCATTTTTTTGTTATTAAGGTACTTAAAGATTTTTTTAGGGTTGACCTTACTTTCTATTGCAATCCCTTTTTCATTATCCATTTTTGCTAATTTGATTGCCCTTTTGCAATTTTTGTTACATTCCTTATAATTCTGATACGATGTCTCTGTCCCTTCTGACTTAAAGAATCTAAACGCCTTCCTCTTGTCCATTTCCTCCCCTACCTGTTTATTTAGCCACATTGGTTTTGACTTATTTCTTTTATACTTATTTCCCAAGGGTATACACTGATAAGTGTGCTTTTCTAACAATGTTTTAAAGACTGCCCATTTATCTTCTACATTTTCCCTGCAAAAACATCATCCCATTGTATTTCTCCTAGATTAGACCTCAGTTTATTAAAATCTGCCTTTCCAAAGTTGAAGGTCTTTGTTGAACCCAAGTAATCTGTTTTTTGATTATTTATTTCAAACGAGACCATGTTATGATCACTGTTACCCAAATGTTCCAGGACTTGAATATTTGTTATTACTTCTACATTGTTTGATATGACCAAATCCAGAACTGCCTCTCTCCTGGTTGGTTCCTCAATAATTTGGGTCATATAATTGTCTTTAAGCACCCCCAAAAACTGTTCCCTTTTGTTATAACGCTAATCTCATTGCCCCAGTCTATGTCTGGATAATTAAAATCCCCCATTATGCAAACATGACCCAGTTTTGATGCCTTCTCCATTTACAAAAGTATTTTAGCTTCCTCAATCTCACAGATATTTGGTGGTTTATAGTATATTCGCACAAACATTTTCTTTATACTTTTACCTCCACTGCTAATTTCTATCCACAAAGTCTCTACATTTTCATCATTCCCTTCATAGACATCATCCCTTATAATAGGTTTTAGATCCGGTTTAACATATAAACATACTCCACCTCCCCTTCTATTTGTTTGATCCTTCCTAAAAAGAGAATAACCCTCTAAATTAACGTCCAGTCATGAGTTTCATCCCACCATGTTTCAGTAATGCCGATGATATCATACTGCTCCCTTGCAGCTATTAATTCAAGCTCCCCCATTTATCTGTCAGGCTTCTTGCATTAGCAAGCATGCATTTCAGTTTTTTTTCAGCCTCTACTATTATCTTATCTGCTCCTTCCTTTCTGCGCCCATTTTGTTTAGTCTTTAGAAGTTTTCTAGTATTATCTGTATTTTCTATGGGTGTCTCACTGCTTGTCAAACTTGCACTTGCCCCCATTCTACCTCCATACCACCTTGTATTCTCATCTATTCCATTTAGTTCATTATCTGTTTCATTCCCCTCCCCCCTCCACCCTAGTTTAAAATCTCCTCCAACCTTTTTAGCATTCTCCCCCCTAGCACAGAAGATCCCTCTTCATTGAGGTACAATCCGTCCCTAGAATATAGATGGCACCTCTCAGAAAAGGAGTCCCAGTGCTCTAAAAACCCAAACCCCTCCTTCCTGCACCACTTTCTTAGCCATGCATTAACCTCCCTGATCTCTGACTGTCTCCCTGCGGTAGCGCATGGCACTGGTAGTATTTCAGAAAACGTTAGAGGTCCTTGCCTTAAGCTTTTGGCCTAGATCCCTGTAATAATTTTTTAGGACCCTCCATCTTTCTCTAACTTTGTCATTGGTGCCAACGTGTACCAAGACCGCCGGGTCAATCCCAGCCCCCCCAACAATCTGTCTATCCGATCCACAATGTGCCGAACCCGAGCACCCGGGAGACAACAAACTGTTCGGTTCATGCGGTCCTGGCAACAGATTGCCCTATCTACCTTCCTAATAATGGAGACCCTACCACCACCATCTTTCTGTCACGGTTGTGCTTGCCACAAACCTGGGTCGGACCGCGTGTCTGAGGTGGGGTTGTATAAGCACCGACCTTAGACCGCGCAGGCTGATCCGGATTGTGCAGTTCGTAGTCGTACGTACAGGGTCAGGGCTGGAGACGGCAGCATCATCAGTGGACAAGCCATGGTCAGGACTGGAGAGATCAGGGTAAAAGTTATTCAAGCAGGAGTTCGGCAACAGGTAGTCAGGAGTTCGCCGCTTCAGCTTAGAAGCGTGAGTGCGGGCATGGGTTCTGCGCATGTGATGACCACGGCCCATAGTAGTGGCCTCAGGAAAGGATAGGCAGACCGGAGTGGGCACGCCGCCAGGCAGCACCGTAAAACCAGTGCTTCAGCGCAGGAGTCCCGAGCAGCCTGTGCAAGGAGAGAGAGAGCTACAGACCTCAGGACTCGGGATTGGCCTCTGCTAAGGGTAGGGCAGCAGATCACAGGAACAGGAAGCAGGAGGATACACGGGAGGTACTCCGCTTCAGCACAGGAACCAGGACACGGCCTCTGCTATGTAGAATGAGCAGCAGGCCCCAGGAACCAAACAGATAGGCTCTGCAGAGAAAGGACAGCAAGCCTCAGGAAACCGGGAGCTGAAGTCCACACTGGAGAGACCTCCACTTCAGCACAGAAGACAGGAACAGGTCGCTGCGTGCGACTAGCAGCCGACCTCAGGAAACAGGGGTCTGAAGTTAACATGAAGAGTACTCCGCTTCAGAACAGGAACAGAACTCTGCGTGAACTAGGGAATAGAACTAGAGAGATTAGTACTCAACAGAGCCAAGCCTAGGGCTTGTGGCAGAACACTTGTGACAACCAGGAAGGGTTATGCTCTGCAGGGAAGCATTGTGGGAAAGGTGTCTTTAAAGGTCAGTGAACCAATAGCAGAAGGGGCGTGTGGCAGAACTGCTTTAATGAGTGAACACCGGGTGTAGCAGCAGCAAAGGTCAGCAGCAGTATTCCAGGGCTGCATAAGTCTGTAAGGCAAGGCAAACCGCAAACTAAGGTGCGGATCCGTTACACTTTCTTTGCATCTGAGCATCCTGAGTCCCCACTGTGCAGGAGGAACGATTCCCCTGGCTGCTAGAGGAATTAGTCTCCCCCAGCCTTGCCATTTCTGCCCCAACATTCCCAATATCTTCACTCAACATGGCAAATCTATTGGGATATGTCAGCTCAGAAACGACCTGCCTCTCCCTATTGCCCCTGCTTCCCCTTCTAACTGTCACCCAGCTACCAACCTGCTCCTCACTAACAGCGTCACCATCTGCACCACTTGTCGAAGCAAGGGCCTGCTCAGTGAGCTCTAATTCCCTTTCAAGATTGCCAATGTCCCTCAATATTGCAAGTTGCCTCTTCAGATCAGCAATCTCTGACTCTAAGGAGACCACCCGCTCACACTTCCCACAGCGGTATGCTCCTTGGAACAGCTGCTCCAAGTGCACATACATGTGGCAAGATGTGCATTGAGTGGCATTTTCAATCCTGCTCATTCTAGCAACTATGAAGTTTAGAAGTACTAACAGTAAACTGTATTTCAATAACTATACCTTGTTTAACCGCTTCCTTGTTCAAACTGCTTCTGGTTCTAACTGCACACACTTTAAACAACTAGCACTTTAAATCAAGCACACAGATTAGTCAGTACACGCAAGCTCAGGATTCATTAGAAGCCTCTGTTTAAATAGGGACACCCACCAGGTGTGTTAGGTTATCAATTAACTAACCCCACCCACTGCAGGTGTGTTAGGCCAGCCAATTAACCAACCACACCCACTCTGCCTCAGGCAGGAGAAAGGGAAAAAAAGTTACAGGCTTCAAATTACAGCACACTTTAAAAATAGATTAACCCACTGCACACTCCCAAAAAACAGTCACCCCTGCTAGTATACCAAGTACTTCACTTTCCTTCTGGTTCTAACTGCACAAACTTTAAACAACCAGCACTTTAAATCAACCACACATATCAGTCAGTACACGCAAGCTCCATAACATAATAATTGCAAAACATAAGAATACAAATAAATAAACATCTATCCAACCAATCAATTAAAAAAATAAAACCAGTAGCCAACAAAACAAATAAATAATTTAAACCAGTAGCCAACAAATCAATTAAATAAATAAAACCACTAACCAATAAAACAAATAATTCATTTAAACCTAGCAACAAAACAAGTATTTCTTTGATTATTGTGTATTTTTGGCCTGAATTATTTGTATTAGGTTGACCATTGAGTGATATAGTGGCTTATCATGCCCATTTTATATGGGTATGATATACAGTACCACTGTGCCAATCAATGGGTACAGGGAGGGTATAGTGGGCTGGGGTGGGTGGTTAGGCCTCCCAGGTGGGTAGAATGGGTTGGGGGTTAACCCCTTAATTACTATAGCGGTTATTAACCGCTATGGTGATTAAGGGGTTAGGGGCCATTAGATTGTATTGTTTTTAGTATTCTTGCTGGCATTGGAGGACATGGACCTTGAGTATGCAAACAAATATGCCCTTCATGATGGCAGGGGTAAGTTGAACATTTTATTTACTTTATTAATGCTGGCTGGCTAGTGTTTGATTTTATAATGTGCAAATCCACTATTATCCATATCTGGATAATTGGAATTTTGCCTATTACTGTACTGCATATGTTTGGCGGGGAAGGTTATTGGTGGTAGAGCAGGTGGGTGGTAGGGTTGTTGTGTTTATTTTTTTTATGGGGTAGAGGGATTGGGTGAAGGGGGTAGTAGCCCCAAGGATGGATGTTTAGGCCTTCCAGGGGGTAGCGGGACTGGTTAACACCTTCATTACCATAGTGATTCCCACCTCTGTGGTTGTGAAGGGGTTAACTTCTCCCGCAACCTTCCAGGCAGGCCTAACCACCCACCCTGGGACTACTATCCCCTTCATCCACCCCCTCTACCCAAAGAAATAGGCTTCTGAGGTTTAACCCCTTCATTGCCTTTGCGGTTAGCTCCGCAGCTGAAAGAAATCACCGGGTAAGGCCTTTTCAGAGAGATGATGATCCCGTCGCCGGCTACTCGCCGTATTGTGAATTTTGCTATCACAGGTAATTGAGGCTTTCTGAATATCGTGATAGCAACGCTCAAAAAACTGGCAAATTAAACGGCCCAGCGATTTTTGTCTATGAAGGCTACTTGCATAGGCCTTTGTATCTGTTGCTAGTCCCAATAAAAAAAGTACCTAATACTGAAGTACCTATCGCAACTGGGCTAACACAGCTATTTCTATTTAACTGTTTACTTTCATAACAAATGTGTTTGTTTCACTCTATTTTTTCCTTCTCATACCTTGCTATTCTGTAGTGTAAGGACTCCTTTCAAAAAATAATAAATACATCCAAAGTAATTTAGGGTAAAGATAATAGATTTTAATGGCTTACTGTTTTCAAGAGAATCACAAGCTTTCTGGACCAGTAACGTCACTTCTTTAGGTGGATCTCTTTTTTATACTGATGCTTATTACTTTTAGTAGAGGCTTAGTTATTGTAAGTGGTTATGTTTTCCAGTTTGAATTGTTATTGATACTTTCTATTGTACCAAATATTGACCCCAACATTGGTGATTTTCATAAATGAATCATTCAGTCAGCTGTCAGACTTTTCAGGGAAAAAATAGAAGCAGCTACGATAAAACATCCGGTGTGTTCACTGACCCCATCTGTTCCTTGTTGACAATAAAGTCCATTTTTATACAGAGTGGTGTCATAATCGTTATATTTAAAGGCAGCTGTCTGCACCCAGAGGGAAAGGTTAGCTGTTTTGAAAACAAATATTAAATGTACATAATATATGATTCCTTGTTTGAAGCTTATAAACAGTTACATTGCTTATTTGATAAATTACGAGGAAGAAAATGTCAGTCTACACAATTCCATATTGATTAAGGGGTTATCGAGGAAAATACTACGTTCTATTTTTTTAAGTAATAGAAACGGAAATATTGAGGCAGATTTTTTTTAAATTGGAACAGGAAACAGGAAGATAAACACACATACAATGAATTGCGCTAAGAGCTGTCACTTCCTTGTTGCCTTGTGGTATGATAATACCTTCCTATGTGTTATCAGACTTGTTTAAAAAAAATGTATAATTTACATTTTACTTGCAGTTAGGTCATTACCTGCATCATTTATGTTTTTCCACCATGCTTTTTGAATTCAGAAAATTATACAGGAACAGTTTTTTTTCTTTTATTACCAATGCACACCAGTTTTCTATTAGGAAACATACATGATATAAGAGTGCAACAGAATAAACCTGGTACTAAAGCACACAAAACAGACAAAGATTCTCACAATACAGTGATTACATACAGTACCAAAATAGTCCATAGACATTGTGATGGGAGGGGGTAACCAGGCTCTATAATAAAGGTCTAGCCCATTTGGTTACTCCTGCTCCGTGTATAAGGGTCCCAGAGAGTTAGATCTTGGACCCAGTAACATTGTATGATCACATTGTACTTTGTGTGATAAAACCATTTTTTGTGTTTTTCCCTTTCTGGGCATGCCATCGGGCAGGGATTGCTAGTGCACGAGTTTCAGGGGGGGGGGGGTTGCGAAGGAACCATTGACAGAATGTGTCTAGGACAGAGCTTTCCAAACTGTGTTTCGCGACACGTTAGTGTGTCGGCTGCAGTGTGTCGGTGTGTCACGCGAAACCTCGGAGCAGTGCAAACTCTCTCTCTCAGTCTCCCTCTCTCTCTCTCTCTCTGTCACCCTCTCGCTCTCTGTCACCCTCTCCCTCTCTCTCTCTCTCTCTCTCTCTCTCTCTCTCTGTGTCACCCCTCTCTCTCTGTCTCTGTCACCCTCTCTCTCTTTGTCTCTGTCACCCTCTCTCTGTCACCCTCTCTGTGTCACCCTCTCTGTCACCCTCTCTCTGTCTCTCTGTCTCACTCTCACTCTCTCTCACTGTCACTCTCTCTCTCTCTGACACCCCCTCTCTCTCTGTCACTCCCAGCTACCCTGATGAAGCGTGGATCTCACGCGAAACGGTCCGTCGGATTTTAGTGACATCATCCTGGCGTCGGCAGTGGAGTTGTAGTGCGGGGAATAAGACGCTACTCATTTGGATATCTGGTTGTATACTGCTTTATTTGATACATATTCCTGTTATTATGTGTGTGCAGTTCATTGGTTCAACAGTGACTATTTATTTATTATAAGTTCATTTTGCTTGGAACCGGTCGAGTACACCTATAGGTATTGTCAGGTATTAGTATTAGGGAATAGCTGTAGGATGTAAAGATTTGCTACTATATGCTACATCTATATTACAATGGCTATATTCCACTTTTACATCTGCAGTAACCTGTGTGTTATATGCTATCTATTCTGACCGGAGTGCAATGCTGCAATTTATGTACTTTGTAGTCACAACCTGAAAGATTTAATTAGACATCCACACTGTGTCTTTTTGCATAGGGATTTAGCAATAGGCTCATGTGTTATTTTGTAACCTTGTCAAGAATTATCCCAATAGGACATAATGTGTTAATTTATGGGGATTCAATACTGAATAGCTGTATCTCCATAATATATCATTCACTTCAAACCTTTTGTGACTACACTGGCGACACACTTTATTCGAGCTCGGCTAGTCCCACGAATTCGGGTATACCCGGGTGTATTGAGGTTTGTGACTGTTTTCTTCCCGAGTGCATTGAGGTATTTTCCAGGCAGGGATTGAAACATTTTATTCCCGCTGGCTGCAATACTGCACAGTATATATATATATACTGCATTACAATTCATGAATTTATGCCATCTGGTAGACACGCGAAGCATTGCAGCCTATTAAATCCTAATCATTATCATTTAACAGATCAGCCGCCCATCAGCCAGGCATGAACCTAGGCTGGGAAGGCAAATGCAACGGGGCTTGTCAGAGGTGATGAGCGGCGCATTCCAGGTATCTGCCAGGTACATACTGGGTATTTGCTCGAATAAAGTGTGTCGGTGCAGTAATATCCCGTGTTGTCATTCAATTGTGTTGGCAAGTTTCATACTGAGAGACACTAGTTCAGTCTCTAATTGTTTCCTTACTGAAGGGATATAGTGACAGATTATTTGCTGTTTCACTACCTGTCTTAGGACTGCGTATCAAAGACATATTGGAGGAATATATAGGGTTACACTTTTGATATTTGCATCTCCCCAATATATCATATAGAGTACACGTGTCTCTCTCAATTATCTACATTTAGTGGGTATTAACCCTCACTCTCTCTCTGTCCCCCTCTCTCTCTCTGTCACCTCTCTGTCACCTCTCTCTCTCTGCTGCCAGAATCACTCTACTCTTTCCTAGATCTGTCTCAGCATCTCCCCTCCTGAAATCCCTCTCCTGGCTTCCGATCAAATCCCGCATCTCACACTCCATTCTTCTCCTCACTTTTAAAGCTTTACACTCTTCTGCCCCTCCTTACATCTCAGCCCTAATTTCTCGATATGCACCATCCAGACTCTTGCGTTCTTCTCAAGGATATCTTCTTTCTACCCCCTTTGTATCTAAAGCCCTCTCCCACCTTAAACCTTGCGTGTCACTGACTGCCCCACACCTCTGGAATGCCCTTCCCCTCAGTACCCGACTAGCACCCTCTCTATCCACCTTTAAGACCCAACTTAAGACACACTTGCTTAAAGAAGCATATGAATAGCACTGTGGATATTCTGAACACATGATACATAAAGCTTGGCCCCCTGCAGGTGCACTTACCAGAACTCCCTCCTACTGTCTCTGTACGTTCTCCCTACCTACCAATTAGACTGTAAGCTCCTCGGGGCAGGGACTCCTCTTCCTTAATGTTACTTTTATGTCTAAAGCACTTATTCCCATGATCTGTTATTTATATTATCTGTTATTTATTTGATTACCACGTGTATTACTGCTGTAAAGCGCTATGTACATTAATGGCGCTATATAAATAAAGACATACAATACAATACTTATCATCCAGTAGATAAACTTGCACAGTCTAGCTCCCTGTACTGTGATTAATTGTGGTGGAGTTTCTTTACTCAGGGAGTATTAACTCCTATGTAGGGAATAAGATTATCTCCTCACATATATGAGTACTCCCCTATTTTTAGTCACCCTCCACTGCCAATATTTTAATTCCCTTGTATATATTCCACACCCAGTGTGTTATTTTGCAGATATTAATAAATAATTTTTTGTTTTTTTTACTCACTATGACTGGTTATATAGGATACTATCCGGGATCACTGTTATCCTAGCAATAATTACATCACATGAGTGCAATTGTGAGGGATTCTTGTGGGGATAGGATTTTCTACAATCCTACCTCCTATGTGTGTATATGTTATTATCTTACAAATTATTATTTTTAAAAATATAAATGAAAGGTTTTCATGAGATATGTTGTGTTCCCATACATTTAGTTATTACAATTTATGCATGTGTCCGTATCTCTTATTAGGGGTTAGTTAAACCTCCAGTTTGCTAGTCAAACTGAATTACTGTGTCGCGAAATTATGCCTGTCTAAAAAGTGTGTCACCAACATGAAAAGTTTGAAAAGCTCTAGTCTAGGAGGTTGGGGTACAGAGTTACCAAGTCCCTAATAAATGTACCCAGGAATCATGCCTGATTCTCGGATACATTTAGGTACATTGTCCCAGCAATACTTTCCCTTGAAAACCTTAGCATAACTCACCACTAGGGTACCCTGCTTCAGCACAGCCCAGAAAGGAGAATGAGGCACAGGGATAAATATGTATTCCTGTAGCTGAGGGAATTCCTGGGTTAAGGGGGTACCAAGGTGACCCACAACCAGTATAGGGGTTGTGGGTGTCCAACCGTATATAAGGTTGGGGAGACTCTGAGAGTACAAACTGAGTCAGAGGGAAAGGGTGTGGGGAATAAGGCAGGCAAAAATAAAACAACAACTACATTTTTCCATTCAGGACCTCAAAATGGGTCATGAGATCCTGGAATTCTCCTAATAACCTCCCACACACATCGGACCCATCCCTTCCTATAAATAGGCAGAAAGTATGTGGAATAGGCAGCCCTAACTTAGGTGGATTTAGGTTTGAAATGTGGATGGTGGGTGCACAGGGAACAGTAGGGAGACCCTAATCTCCCCCAAAAAGCAATGTAGAATATAGTGGGTGTCCTTGGAACACTTACTGTATTCTACTTGCTACAAATAGGAAGTCATATAGGTAATGAAGGATGCCCCTAACTCTGGCCACATCCCCTAATGCCCAATAAAAAAAATGAGCTGAACATTTAAAAATAAAAATATGAGATCAATCACACAGTGATCCACAAAGAACTCCCTCTCCGATGTGCAACCTAGCAAGTGGAAGCATTATGGTGCACGGGTATTAAACAGAAAACAGACTCAATGTCAGCCTTTGCCATCCACACCCCTAGCCCTGCTTCTCTTACCAGGTAGCCGTCCCTGTCAAATGTTGCATATTGTACAGTACACTACAAAACTCATTATAAATCCCATAATTCATCAACAACCCTTCCGGGTATGACAGGTGATGTATGAGATTTAATTATCCTGTCTCTAATTTAGGAACCATACCCAGCAGAGATATTCTCAACCCTGGTAATGGGGGGACAGGAAACCGGGCCTGCAGACTCTACCCGCCTCCACTTCTTTCTCTATCTATGCCTGCGCTACCCCCATGTGCATCTCCAGTGATGTCAAATTCCTCCTACAGAGGGGGACTTCCTCCTACCTGAAACCAGGGTCCAGAAACCACTTCTGAACCCCATCTCTAGTTCTTTCACCACCCTGTTAAGGTAGCAGTTAAGCCACAGTACCATCTAATCGATGTTCCCAAGTGTTCTTGCTCTTTGTCCAAGCCTCTCCACTTGCTCCTTTTCTGAATCCACCCTAGCCCTTTTTAAAGCACTTCAGCACGGGGTGATTACCCTTTCAGCCATTGCACTAGTGCCTAAAACAATACCACCCAGAACACTTACTCTGTGATTCGTTGAACTGACAGAATTACCTTTTCTTGGTCCTAGCCGACTGCCAGGAATGTTGCGAGCTACCAGCCCAAGACTGAAAGGGGGGATTCTTATGTGGCATTATTTTGGACATCCACAGGTCTGTTGCAGAGTACATGTAACCACACACACGGGGTCTCTTGATAAGGCTAATTTATAGAGCCTTAAAACATACAGCACACAAAACAAAATAGCTTCTCTTCAGCATAGAAAACAAAGCAGCTTCTCTTCAGCATGCAGGACACAGACAGTTAATCACACATGTACTTTGAAAACAGACCGTTTAGCAATAATCTCTTCAGTATTTCAGTCCTGTCTCCTGACCAGCTAGCCTGCATGTGTGTACAGCCTGGGGTTTTAAATCACCTTGATTATGCAGCTGGGGTCAGACTAATTAAGCAGCCCTTCTCAACTGAAACTTAACCTCGTCACTGCTGCACTGCAAGCCTAAACAAAGGTTTGCCAGGTATATGACTGTGTCATTCATTCACCCTGTCACACGGTCCATGTCCTTCAAGTCCCATCTCAAATATTTTCTGACTGCTGTTTTCTGTCTGAAGTCCCTGTCATACTTCAACTAACCAGAAACCCCCCAAAATAATTGTACGCCTCCCAAATCGTATCCACGTTTAAAGAGTGCCGTGCAATGCTCTGGCTTCTTCTCCCCAATTACGCTGCCTTTATCATGGGGTCCTGTAACCAGTCCCTAAAAGGCTTGGGGTGCCTACCTACTCTCCTTTTCAAAATCATCCTCTTTTTCGTCCTTCTTTTTATCTGACTTTGCAGGCTCCTTATAGGCTGGCAATAATGTCAGCCAATTCACATGCTCCTCTTTCCATACCTCTTTAACTGTCTCCATCCGGTACATCCCCAGTGTGCTAGCTAAAAAATATAAACATCCCGAAAGCTAGCATCCTCCACCCCTCCCTCCTTCTGGCCTTTGGTTGATGCCGTCCCATCCGTGGGACCCACCAACTGGTGCTGCCACTGCAGCCACCCCGCTACCCTTATGCCCCCCTGGCCGCTGTGCCCCCCCCCCGACCCCGGTACTAATACCCCCTTCCACTGCTCCTACATTTGTCGAGGGCACCACCTCTGGTGGAGGCCTCACTACAAGAGGGAGCACCAGCCCTGCATGCGTAACCCGTAACATCTGCCTGTAACTACCCGTCGCACTGCCCCCTACTGCCTCCAGTACCGCCACAACCTATTAATCCCCCTTGCACCTGCTTCCACCTCTTTTCCCACTGTAGAAAGAATACCCCCAAGGCCACAAATATGTAACCCCTTGCTCCCCCTCCAGCTCTCTTCAGTGACCATAATAATCCCTCCATACCAGAGCTTCCTACAGCCCCCCCATTCACAAACCATGTATTTGACCCATTCCTCTCCTTCATCTTATTCCCCACATCCTTGCTCCATCCCTACCTGTTCCTCTTGGACCTGTCCTCTATGACAGCCCTTACTTCTTGTCCCCTCTCCCTACTATCCACCCTCCTCTGTGTTGACTTACCTGCTGCCCATCGCTCTGAGGCAGGCCTGGTCCTCTTCTAGGCCATCCTGGCATCTTTCACCATGCCCTCCATTCTTTTCTACTGCCCAGATAGGCTAAGCCTCATTAGAGGCTGGAAATACCACCGCCCTATTTGCACTATTGCAGGTCCTGCTCCTTCACTCCCTGCTGCGTTGGGTGGTCACATCATACAGCCCACCCCTCACTTTGGCCCTGATGCAGCATCACAGCCTGAAGCTATGCCTCTGCTCCCTCTCCTCATTCTATGGCCTCTCCTTGCTCTGCTCACCACCCTAGGAACAGATACATCCAGGCTTCCGCCAAGGCCTGCGCTGCCACTTGGGCCTGTACCGCCTTTGGAGCTTGACTCTGTGCTGCCGGGCGATCCCCCCAGTTGATACCCCCGCCTTACCACTGATGACTCTGGCCAGCAGTCAATCTGGACACCACTGCCCGGCCTGACCTTACGGCTTCTTAGGGGAGGAGCCCCTAAGCCTTAAGTCATGCTGCCCTCAAATACCGGTCCCGGGCTTTCTTCGTCAATAGGTAAAATTAAGCTTGTTACATCTGTATATCTTTTTGTCTGATATATGAAGAAAAAAAGAACAATGTAACACGTGTTGGAGATGAATGCTTGCTTCTTAGCAATTATTAATACATTGCTTCCTTTAGTGCTGACACTCCAAGTTCATAAATGGTTCATTTTTTCAGTAGCCCATGGGACAATTATTACATATATTCAGTGTAGGTACCTGCATACGGGTATGTCTTGACGTGGCATGCAGGCTTATAAATGCTTTGGCCAAAGGGTTTAACAAAATAACCCTTTTTCATGAGATCATTATTTTATTTTAGCCTAATTGGTAGGAGCGAGGGAATCGTTCTTCTTGTTTTTCTATATGTAAGGCCTATCTTTTTACCAGCAGCAAACTTCTATCGGGAGGAGTCCAGTATTAGGTACAGTTTCTAATTAATGTTTTAGTAGATATTGTCCAATACAGTATGAGTAATTCCATCTGTTAACTTTTATTTCTGGTATTCTCTCCTAAAAACGGGTCATTCCTGTTCTAAAGTAATTATTACCCAGCTTTACTTAGAGGTACTACTTTCCTATCTTTAAACCACCCTTATGTAATCTGTTTTAGAAGTAATCATGCCATCTGTTTCTCATCCCATTGTTTTAACATCATCAATCAGGAGAGGGGTCACTATAATTGGAATTTAATGTCAGCTCTTTGAATGGTCAGATGTTCTGCAACAGATGACTAAAAGAGCAGCATATACTGATATATATATATAATATATATATTAAAGATATACTGTATTTATACAGTAGTACAATACCACGTGTTCACTTAACTCTCTCTCCTATCCCAAATATGTACACTGCATTTTAGTTATTCAAACACTTTTAAATGCTTTCCATTTCATTTGGTAGTCGAAATCACTATATTTTGTACTATATTTGCTAATGAGCAATAGGACATGTTATAGGCCATTTAATTATAGGCGAAAATTTATAAAATATCAATCGATACTCCAATTGATCCTCAACTTTATGTCACCGAATGTTGCTTAAAGTATGCAATTCAAACAGAATCAACCATTTTTACCTCTTAATTATATTCAATATTCGGTATAACGCCTGCAATGCAATGGAATTATACATTTCATCATTCATAAAGAGATCTTTAGTTAAAAATGTTTACCAAAACATACTGTAATAAGGTGGTATTCCCATTTAAACTTTAAGGTTTCACATGAATGTAAAGTAGGTAAACCTGCCAACCTGTGAAATCTGGATTCATACTGTGGAAGACTTTCACATTCTCCTTTTGGTTTAAGCTTCTCACCCATCTACTGTACACACAAGTGACCCACAAATTGGTAGACAGCAATTGTTTTTAATCTGTAGAGGTCCAAGAGTTCCTTCCCATAGATGTGAAAGAGAGAAGCATGGGATGTTCAGCTCGTGAGACAAGGTGAAAATGTATGTTTAGCATAAGACCTTCCCTTTGAGCAATCCTTTGGCGAGGCAGTATGACTATCATGTTTTGGCAACATTTTAAACTAAATATCTCCTTGTTTAAATGAAGAAATATGAAAGTGTTAATGTCATTATATTGCAGATTTTATGCAGTATGTTCAATAGAATTAAGAGACATGAAATAGTTAATTATATTGGGATTGTTGGATTTTAAGAATCAATAAGTGTAAGAAAGTGGGGAATCAAGAAGGATTTTGTTTATTTTGCACTTTTAAACAAGAAACAGAAACAAACAATATAGTGAAGTATGTTCACAGTATCATAAACACATAGAGATGGTAAGATATGCACTCGCGTTCAAGTGCCTATAACAGGGATGTAAAGGTATCTTTTGATGCAATCTCTTGATGTTATTTCACCTCCGTGTGGTAATAAAGGATTTCAACAGGGACTTCTTAAAAAGCTCCAGCTTTATATAAATTCAGGTGTAGGTTAACACATCACAGTTATAATACAAAGGGACAGACCGGTTCATGTGCGATACTCCGGTTTCCGCGACATCCACCGCCGATCCAGCCGGAGTTCTACGTCACTTCCAGTTTTGGAATAGCACTGTAACTGGTCCTCCCGGCATGAAGAAGGACCGCCATTGAAATGCGCAGGGTTGCCGGGAGGACCAGTTACAGTGCTACACCAAAACCGGAAGTGACGTAGAACGCCGGCTGGATCGGTGGTGGATGTCGCGGAAACCGGAGTATCGCACATGAACTGGTCTGTCCCTTTGTATTTTAACTGTGATGTGTTAACCTACACCTGAATTTATATAAAGCTGGAGCTTTTTAAGAATCCTTTATTACCACACGGTTGAAATCCTTTATTACCACACGGAGGTGAAATAACATCAAGAGATTGCATCAAAAGATACCTTTACATGCCTGGTATAGGCACTTGAACGTGAGTGCATATCTTACCATCTCTACTGTGAACGTACTTCAATATATTGTTTTTTTCTTTTTCTTACATCTTTCCTTATCACGAGGAGCGCTGAACATTGTGAACATTATTTTCTGCTGTTGGGAATTGGGAACAATTCAACTGTTCAAGCTGCACTACATCAAATCATCTCTAAAAAGTTTGGACTTTATATTTTGTGTTAGAGCGCTTCCTATCTTTGCTGTACTTTTAAACAAGGTAAAACACAACAGCACTTTTCTCTACTACAGTATGATATGCTGCTGCCTTTTTGAATAATAAAAATATGGAATTCATATTGGGTGTTTGCTGCTGGCACCAGAAATAAATGTGGAAATTAATTTGGAATACCATCCAGGAAAACATTATCAATTAATGTTGCAGAATGTCTCAAATGTATTTTAAATAATTCAACGAATAATAGAACGGTTGGAAGTAATTTGGATGACAAAATCATTCATTAAAAATAGAAAAAACTTTATTTTTTAAAGGACAAGGAATAGCTAGAGGATGTGGTCATGGTGAACAGATTTACAAGAACGTTGGGACAAGGCAGATTTTGGGAGTTTGTTATATGGCTTAATTGTAGGGGAGAATTTGTAAATGACAAGGCAGAGTTGAGCTGAAATTACTTGGTTAAATTATAATGCACATACAGTACAATTCTTTCACACCAAATAAAATTACAAAAACAGTGAAACACTGCCAACAAAGAAATGGAAACAGGATGTGCCTAGTTAGAGAAGTTATAGATGTAACAATACTTTATGTTCTTCTGGCCATGGAGAACAATGCAGAGAACCACAGCCCATCTGTGGCCCCTCTGGTCCAGTGTCCAGCCCCCTTTATGGTGTAGATGACCAAATATGGCCATGGAAAGACCTCCATCTACAGTACACTGGACTGGAAGTGATGATTGAACAAGGGTTATAGAGTATGTGATATTTATACCAGTTCCCCTTATCATTTCCTTTACTTTAGCAACAATCAAAGTGTTTTTATGGGATATGGGTTATCGTGTTCTTTTTATACTATTATTGGGGCAGGTGAATATATGCCCACCAGATTATTTTTGTTACTCAATTACTTAGTGTGTAGTTCTGAATCCTTTTTTTCTGTTAGTTTCACATAGTTGTTTGGAGACTACTCCTAGCATATTATCATTAATAGTTATTTACCTTTTGCAATTCCTTTTTTGGATTGTTGCAAGTCTTATGTTTGTTTATTTTTTATATCTATCAATGTTAGCTAACATGTGCTAAAGCATGTGTAGCTTAGTGCCCCAGCTATGGGTTTTCCGGCCCTGGCACATATGTCCTGGTAAGTGCACGAAGTGTTAGGGTTAAATTATTCCTCGTGAGCCAGTATGAGTCCCGCAGCACACTAGTAAATTGTATCCAAATGTAGCCATAGCCAGGTGCAAGCTAGTGGCCATTGGAAGCATCATGCCTGGGGGCGTGGTTATGGGTGTCAGCACCATGGGGTGATGGCTGTTCCGCCTTCAGACTGCCCAGTTTTGGGGCAGAGTCACAAACCCCTCCCCCAGGTATATAAATTGCTTCCTTCCCAAATTATAGAGAGATTCCAGGATCCAGCTTGTTCCATAGTGAGCAAGGTGGTTCTATCTCACCACATCAGGGGGTGAGGGGATGAGCACTAGCCCCTAGAGCCTCAAGCCTTTGGGGGCCTAGTCAGGGACAAGGCGACCGCAAGATGCAAGGGAAGGTGTTCATCTGAAGGGTGTGACAAAGTACCTCTATTGCCTGGAAGATGGAATCTGCTGGCCTGCCAATAAAAGGTACAATGTTCTTTGTCTCCTGTTTAATTTACTAGAAAGAGGTTCCTGTTGGGTCACTCTCTGCCCCTGCCAGAAACCTACAGGATGAAGGCGCTGCACCAGATGAGTTCTCTTGCCTTTCCCCATACCAACGCAAAACCTCAGACTTCCTGACAGACACCTACTGCTGCGGCAGCCTATATTCTTACATTTGCCACTAATTGGGCGGGGATTTACTCCGGCTGGTGCCGTGACTAAACAGCGCGCCAACCGCATCCCCTACTTCCCCCCCCTCCACTTCGCACGCATTTTTGTTCCCCTTCCCGACCCCCTAGCTGCTCCTGCCTTTGCCCCTCTGCTTCCCCGCACCCCCGCTTACCTCACTTCAACTTCAGGGGTGTCGGGGAAGCCGGGGAAGCTGGGCGCGCCACGTGACTGTGACGTCACAGTGACGCGCCGACATGCCGCCGTCACCACGCGGCCCGCACGCATCCAGCCGTGCGGGAAAAGTAAGAATTAAATGTGACGCCAGTGTATGAGTTTTTAAATCTGTGACAGAGGAATTCGTGGGCTACCCTGCGCGGAGAGCATTATGACACGAGCCCGAGTTCAGAGTGGCATTATCTAGAGGGGATGCCCCTGTCCGAGGCCCCTTTTACTTGACCACCAATACCAGTTGGGGTGTGGAGATATCACTGCCCAAACTTTTGGTGGCTTCTATGGTGGCCTCGTCAGAGTGGAGATTGTCTGCAACTGCGGAGAAACTTCACTAGGAGACAGAAGTGCCGTACCTATGCTAGGCCTATGCCTATTGCCTCAGCCCGCCAATCATCACGGGTGCTACAGCTCAGCAGAGCAATGCAGAGCTGTCCCCTTCCAAGGTACCGGCCAGTCCCTCCATCGTTCCCGCTCCGGAGATCGATTTGGCCCTAGTGGTAAGTGGTGCTGAGACTGTAGATGCTAAACGCCCACTGCCTTGTAGAGAGGACGCTGTTCTGCTGCTTGCTGCCCCAGGCCAAGACCTGAGGTGACTGTGAGATCGGGACTTTCTTCTTCCTGACACGCCGGGGTGGTCCCAAGGACATTATGGTACCGGCCCATCCCAAGGACATTATGGTACCGGCCCATCCCAGTGCTACATCCCCTGTTGCTACCCCAGAGCCCCGGGAAGAGCCCCTAAGGTTAAATGGAAAGCATAGACCCATGTCACTTCAACCACCGTCCCCAGGGATGTCTTTGGATCTCAAATGTACTGTTGCGGATACTGTTATGTATCAATCTGTTGCAGGAAATGTGGTGTTAGACTGGTGGTATCCTATGTCCCAGGGGTACATGCCCCACCTGGGCCAAACCCAGTTTGTTTTAGCGAGGGGCAACAAGGTAGCGCACTGGTGGGAGGAGGGGGGAATATACCCCAGAACAATCAGCAGAAATTATGCGCATCTACAGGGCTTGCCTGGGGTTGGGGCCCAATGTTTCTCTAGGAGTGGAGGATGTTAATGAGGATACTTCTCGTTAATGCTACGCTATGTGGAAAACATTATTATTAGAGCAGGAGCTGTACTGCGAAGGGGAAAGGGAGTATCAGGGCAGGATGCACAGGTAGGGGCTCTTCTGGATAGAAGTGCCCGAGTTTACATTTCATATGTGTACAATATTATGTATGCCCAGTTATCATGCATTTATTTGTAGTATGTGATAGTGTGCCTCATGAGGGACGTGAGGGATTTCACAGGGGGAGCCTGTAGCCTAGTGCCCCTGGCTATGGGTTTTCCAGCCCTGGCACACAAGTCCTGGTAAGTGCAGGTAGTTTTAGGGTTAAATCATTCCTCTTGAGCCAGCATGAGAGTCCTGCAACACACTACTAAATTTTATCCAATTGTTGCCATAGCTACAGGCTAGTGGCCGTTGGAAGCATTATGCTGGGGGGAGGGGGGTTGTTTTAGGTATCAGCACTGTGGGGTGTTGCCTGTTCTGCCCTCTGACCTTCCTTCCTTCCCTCCCAAATTATTGAGAGATGACAGAATGTAGCCTGCACCATAGTGAGCGAGGTGGTTCTACCTCACCCCGTTTGGGGGTGAGGGGTGACGTCTAGCCCCTAGGGCCTCATGCCTTTGGGAATTCTAGTCATGGACAAAGCGACCACAAGATGCGAGGGAAGGTGTTCATCTGTAGGGTGTGACGAAGTACTTCTCTAGCGTGGGAGATGGAATCTGCTGGCCTGCCAATAAATGGTACAACGTATCCTGTCTCCTGTCTAATTTACTGGAAAGAGGTTCATGTGGAGTCACTCTCTGCCCCTGGCAGATCTCTACAGGATGGATGCACTGCAACAGATGAGTTCCCTTGCCTTTCCCCATACCAAAGCGTAACCTCAGGCTTCCTGACAGACAAAAGGTGAGCCCATACAGCACCAGAGTACACCCGTAACAGCCAGATCTTCCTCAGGGAGGGGGGGGGAGGAAGAGGTGTTACACATGTTTAATCACCAACGGGCCCTAAAGTTAAATGTGATGTTTCTGAGATGTACAGTGCAGGGAAACAGTTTCAGGCGAGGAGAATCCTGGTTGTGCAGTCAACACAACATAAAGAAACAATTTCTTCAATCTCATCACAAGATGATAGGTCCACATTGGACAGGAAACGTTGTCTTTCCACTGTTCTTGACTGTCACATTAAATGGAGAATTGCATTATAAACTTGTGAGTAGAACTCTACTTTGTACCTCTGTCCTGGAGGAGACCTGCACTTTGAAGAAATTGTTTGTATCTGAAATGTAAGAACTACATCTGCCATACCATGTGAATTGACAGAAAAAATTAGGAAATGAGGGGTAATTCTGAGTTTAGGATGATTGCATAAGTTTGAGTTCCCAGCAAAGAAACATTTTCAGAAAGAAAAGAAAATATATATTAGGAGAGAGTACAGACAGTCAGATGTGATATATCTACCAACCGACTGTACATACCTAACCGTTAACAAAGATAACCTAACAGTGATAACTCAACTCTGATTGATTGACAGTTATACTAGGAGTGGGTGGAGACAAGTCAGATGGTATATATTCACTGTACTCACCTATACAGTATGTACATGTAAATATATATAACCAGGAGATAAACTGTAAAACTGTAAAACTAAACCCTTTACAGCTTATCTGTCCAACTTTGATTGCTGGACAAACAAAAACATACACTAGGTAGTATGTCTGTGATCGTCTTTCTCTCTTATACCTAAAGTTGGTGTTATCCCAATTCAGACCCTGAAATACACCTTACAGTAACAGGAGACTCAAGGATTTACACTGTGATCGCAATAACCAGACAGAACAAAGGTTTAAATAAACAAGGTTTATTTTGACTGAAGCCAACAGGTAGCACCACAGATGCTTAACAGTCACAACTTACCAAGTCTGTGGTCCAGGGGAACTCCTAGCTTACAAGGTGCTGGGCGCTGCCAGAGCAAGCTTTTCCAGGTTGTCTCCATGATCCATCTGTCTCAAGATATCACAGTTACAAGGGATCTCTCGGGTTACTATTCGTATTTCAAGCTAAAACCATGAATGACTATGGAACTCGGCTTACATAGAACCCCTGTCTCGATTGGTTGGCACAGAGTTTTCCATGTTTTCCAATCAGGGAAGAGATTGTCTTCCCTTAGCTGAGAGTTCGTCTTCCAAAGGCTAAGAGTTCGTCATGACTTGGGGCTGAAACAGAGTTGTAGCATGGCCCCATGGGGCAGGGCTACAGGGAGATTGAAATATGAACTGGCCAATGGGGTGCAAGTCGACTGGGCTCGGACCCATGCGTTGCTCCCCGGTTTCAACTCCATACTGTATCTCCCACAGGGCGAGACTACTCACTTCCAGAGAGAGAACCACATGCTGGCCTTGAAGTGTGTACTCTCTTAGAAGGGTGGTGCGTCCCAGACCAATTCCCCTTTATATCATGACACTGCACCTGGCCCAATATAATGGTCAGTCTTTAGATTCATTGTATGCTGGACTTACTAAGTGAATCACAGGCCCAACATACTGTATATGGAATCCCACAGAGAATACACATTCAACACAGACACTGAATAAACTGTTTCTTTCATCAAACTAACTGGGGGACACATAGAAACAGTGATGGCATCCATTTTGGTTGCACAAAGATGACACGATACATGGGCCACCATCTTGACATGAAGGGGCAACCAGCAGGCTTAACCTTTAATATACTGAGCCAAGCTGCCCCTACCATCAGTTATAGATGCAGCCAACAGTATCCGACCATTTGCCAAAATACTGTGGCTATCTCACAGTAAATGCTGCAAGTTTTCTGTGAGATTCTGCAGCCAGATTAATGGCCAATCGGATTAACACAGTGGGGGTCCGTGTAGTCCCATTCAGTTTGAATGGGAGTGCAGGGACCGCCTCTGTGTTAATCCAATGGGCTATTAGTCTGGTTGCATAAATCTCACAGAAATGTTGCAGCATTGTGAGAGAGCCCCGGATTTCTAAAGCAAGTGGTCGGATACTGGTGGCTGTATATGTACCTTTAGGTAAGACATGCTTAACAACAGGTTATTTGAAGGTAGTGTTGTAGTGCTAACTTAGTGTATGGTATTAGTAACTTAACTTGACGTTATGCCTATGCTAATAAAATATACAATGGCCGTTGTTTTGTATATAATTACCTTTGTAGATATGATTTAAACTCAGGGAAAATAACATCTGTTAATAATTTAGATAGCCTGATGTTATTAGCCCTGATTTAACTGTGCTTAGTTCAACTGGGACTTGCACTCTCTTTCTGCCTCTCTGCTGTGTGTTTCTATCTCTATCTGCCCCTCTCCTCTGCCTCTTTCTATCTCTTAGCCCCATTGTTCCTACTCAGTCCAACCTTCCCCTCCCTTGCCAATGCCAACACGACAGGGAGTAGGTGTGAGGATTCGGGGATCGCGTCCCTCCTCTCTACATACCAGTACTGCAGCGGCTGCTCCTCCGATCCGTCCCCCGCTGGTGCACGCACCCCCGCTCTGTTTACAGCACACGTGCGCAACCGCTCCTCTTCTACCAGGTCACAGATCTTAGCTCCGCACCCTCGGTCGCGCCGCACATCCGCTGCGCACGGCGCGCACGCGTGACGTCGCGCGATGAGCCCCAGCTGCGAGTCAAGATAGCTGTGAGCCCTTGTATTCCTGCAGCCTATCCCTGTCTCCACTGGGGCCACGCCTCTGCTCTGCCTCCTGCCTCATTGGTCACTTCCTGTATAAGAACCTGCTCAGTGCTCAGTCTCATTGCTGAGCATAACTTTGTGTAGCCTTTGCATGTGCCTCTCTTATCCAGCCGAGTCTTGTTTTGTTCTCTGCAGTTAACCTCTCATGTACCGACCTGGCAATGCATTTGGATTATCTCTGGCTCTTGACCCCTGGTTTACGGATAACGACTACGAGTACCTCTCCAAACCCAGACCACAGGCTTACGGACTTCAACTATGTGTACCTCTCCAACCTATGGACCCCGGCAAGTATTGGATTAACCCTTTCTACATACCCAGACCCAGCAACACTACAAACCACCTTCTGGGCCCACCCCCGCTACTGTGGGTGTTTGGCATAGTCCTTCCCACCACAGTGCCGGGGTCAGATCTTGTTTGTGGGCTCGTGCAAGCGTTACAGAATGCTCAGCCCAACAAACTTTGCCCCCCCCCCCCTGAGGTGGGCATAACCACGACTGCTTCTACTCTAGTGGGAAACATACCCCAGGAACTACGTCTTCCGACACCCAATCGGTATGCGGGTGAACCCGATGGATGCCGAGGCTTTCTAATCCAATGTGACATCCACTTTGAATTAACCCCTTCTCGCTTCCCTACCGATAGATCTAAAGTGGCTTATATCATTGCATTGCTAACCGGAGACGCTTTGGCCTGGGCATCTCCTATCTGGGAGTTAATGCCTGAACCCACGCATAACTTTATTTGTTTCAAAAAAAGGTTTCAGCAGGTTTTTGACACTCCTGGCCGCGAGGCTACTGCGGCCTCTTCTCTTTTCCACATCACCCAGGGCCACTGGACCGTCGCGAAATACGCTCTTGAATTTTGGACTATTGCCACGGAAACCGGTTGGAACAATGAGGCTTTAACTGCAGCCTTCTGGCAGGGCCTCTCTGACTCCTTGAAAGATCAATTGGCTGTACGTGTAAGACCCACTGCCCTGGAGGATCTGCTCTCTACATGTATACGGGTGGATCAACGCTTCCAAGAGAGATGAAGTGAACGCCAGTCTACACGTACGCCGGTACCTACTCTCTCTCCTTCTTTTGTTCCAGTTCCTGAAGCACCAGACCCCACGCCACTGGGTACTTACCAGTTGTCCTTTACAGAAAAGCAGCGCCGGAGAAGTGAGGGGCTATGTCTTTATTGTGGCCTAGCTGGTCATTTGGTGTACCGCTGTCCTACGCGTCCGGAGAATGCCAGTGGCCTATAAGGTATGATGGAGTTTCTTTGGGTACCATATCTTCTTGTCCTCCTTCCAAGGAAAATATGCCAAAAAGGATCTTTATGCCTATCATAATGGAGGGTACAGACTTTCATACTTCTGCACTTGCCTTCATCAACTCTGGGTCTGGAGGAAACTTCGTGGATCAGAATTTTGCAATAAAACACTGGATTCCACTGCTTAGGAAGTCCACTCCCATAGGACTCGAAACAATAGACAGTCGTCCACTCCAGCCTGCCTTTATCACCCTGGGGACCGTGATCTTCACCCTTTCCACCAAGGATGGACACATGGAACAAATCTTGTTGGATGTCATTTATTCACCATCTGTACAGGTAATCTTGGGCCTCGCCTGGTTACAACTGCACAATCCCGTGATTGACTGGACTGATAAACAACCCATACGTTGGTCTACCCTATGTGCTATTCCTGGTGTTCCTACTTCACTTTCTCTTGCCGGTTTAGAGACTGCGGATCCTTCCAAAGGGTCCCTTCCTGAAGTCTACCATGAGTTTCTTGATGTTTTTGACAAAGTCCGTTCAGAGATTCTTCCTCCACATCGTCCCTTCGATTGTCCCATTGATTTGATTCCTGGTGCCGTTCTTCCTTAAGGCAAGTCTTACCCCTTGTCTCTTCCAGAATCCCGAGCCATGTCCGAGTATATTAAGGAGAACTTAAAAAAGGGCTTTATTAAGAACTCCACCTCTCCTGCTGGGGCAGGGTTCTTCTTTGTAAAAATGAAGGATGGATCTCTTCGCCCCTGCATAGATTATAGAGGCTTGAATAAGATAACAGAGAAGAACCGTTACCCTTTACCACTCTGACCATGAAAGATGCTGACCTTTCCTCCTGGCCTTCGGAGGCTTGTCTTGCTTTCGAGTCTTTAAAGAAGGCCTTCACCACCGCTCCCATTTTGCATCATCCCGACTCCTCCCTTCCCTTCACTTTGGAGGTCAATGCTTCAGATATTGGAGCCATGGCAGTGCTCTCCCAAAGAAGTTCTCCTCCAGATCACCTGCATCCATGCGGCTACTTTTCCAAGAAATTCTCCCCCGCGGAGATCAACTATGACGTTGGTAATAGAGAACTTTTGGCTATCAAACTTGCACTCCAAGAGTGTAGACACCTTCTTGAAGGTACCGAGAAACCAATTCTTATTCTTACTGACCACAAAAATGTATTGTATATTGAAGGTGCTCGACGCCTTGGTTTCCGTCAAGCTCGCTGGGCTCTCTTTTTCTCAAGATTCAATTATGTAATCTCTTACATTCCTAGTACAAAGAATTTGAAGGCCGATGCTTTGTCTCGTCAATTCATTTCCGAAGACCGATCCGATGACGTTCCAGAGACTAACCTTCCGTCAAAATTTATCATTGCAGAAAATTCCTTCGATATTTTGGACAAAATTCTGGACTCTCAAACTCGGGTTCCGGAAGGCCTAGAGGTACCTGAGGGCTGCCTATATGCGGCAACCAAATTCCGTCAAAAAATTCTTGTGTGGGTTCATGCTTCCAGGTCGGCCGGTCACCCTGGTGTCAGAAGAACCACCGATTTAATCAGACGTACTTTCTGGTGGCTAGAGATGTTGAACAACATTAAGGAATTTGTATCATCTTGTTCCATCTGTGCTCGTAATAAGTCCGTTCGAAAAATGCCTTCTGGTCTGCTACGCCCGCTTCCCATTCCTGAACGTCCCTGGTCCCATTTATCAATGGATTTTATTGTGGACTGTCCATTTCCAATGGCATGAATACCATCTTGGTCATTGTGGATAGGTTCTCCAAGCAGGCCCATTTCATACCCCTCAAGGGCCTCCCTAACTCTGCAACTCTAGCTGATATCTACATCAAAGAAGTCTTTCGTATACATGGAGTTCCTGTATCAATTGTATCCGACCGTGGATCCCAATTTGTATCAAAGTTTTGGCGAGCTTTTTCTCAAAGACTCAATATTTCGCTTCTTTTTTCTTCCGGGTACCACCCACAAACTAATGGACAGACTGAAAGGGTAAATCAATCGTTAGAACAATATCTAAGATGTTTTGTTTCTGATACACAGGATAATTGGGCTGATCTCTCACCATGGGCTGAGTTCGCACATAACTCTCTTAGAAATGAATCCACCCAAGAGTCGCCCTTCTTCGTCAATTATGGATACCACCCTAATTCTCTTCCTATTTCTTCTAATATCTCTGGAGTCCCTGCTGCTGATGCCAGAGTCAATGCTCTTCAAGCGTCATGGAATAAGATTCGGAGAACTGTCCAGGAATCAGTTCTGAGACAAAAGACCCAGGCGGATCGACATCGTCTAGAGGCGCCCAGGTTTAAGACAGGAGACAAGGATGGCTCTCATCAAAGAACATCAGATTAAAGACACCTACTTTAAAATTGGCTCCCAGATTCTTGGGACCATTCAAGATCCTGGAACAGGTTAATCCTGTGGTGTACCGCCTGGACTTGCCTCCCTCTATGAAGATACCATCGGTATTCCATGTCTTTCTTCTGAAACCTATCAAACAGAGTTCCAGGTATCCTGATGTTGTTTTCCCTCCTCCCCCTGTGTTGGTGCATGGTCAAGAGGAATTCGAAATCCGCTCTATCATTGACTCAAGAATCTCCAGAGGAAAGGTGCAGTTCCTTGTACACTGGAAAGATTTCAGTCCTGAAGAACGTTCTTGAGTCTCCAGTGATCCACGCTCCCGGCTTGCTCAGACTGTTCCACGCCAGGTACCCAGACAAGCCATTTATGGATCGTCCGGAGTTCGATCCTCAAGGGGGGGTACTGGGAGGATTTGGGGATCCCGTCCCTTGCGGCGCAGTCCCTCCTCTCTACATACCAGTACTGCAGCGGCTGCAGCCTCCGATCCGCCCCCCGCTGGTGCGTGCACCCGCTCCTCTTCTACCAGGTCACAGACCTTAGCTCCGCCCCCTCGCTTACGCCGTGCCTCCGCTGCGCGGCATGCACGCGTGATGTCGCGCAACGAGCTCCAGCTACGAGTCAAGATAATTGTGAGCCCTTGTCTTCCTGCAGCCTATCCCTGTCTCCGCTGGGGCCATGCCTCTGCTCCACCTCCTGCCTCATTGGTCACTTCCTGTATAAGAACCTGCTCAGTGCTCAGTCTCATTGCTGAGCATTTGTGTAGCCTTTGCATGTGCCTGTCTTGTCCAGCTCAGTCTTGTCTTGTTCTCTGCAGTTAACCTCTCGTGTACCGACCTGGCTTTGCATTTGGATTTTCTCTGGCTCTTGACCCCTGGCATATGGATAACGACTATGAGTACCTCTCCAAACCCAGACCACAGGCTTACGGACTTCAACTACGTGTACTCTCCAACCCACGGACCCCGGCAAGTATTGCAGTAACCCTTTCTACATACCCTGGCCCAGAACGCTACAAACCACCTTCTGGGCCCGCCCCCGCTACTGTGGGTGTGTGGCATACCCTTCCCACCACAGTGCCGGGGTCAGGTCTTGTTTGTGGGCTCGCACAAGCATTACAGTAGGGCTTTTAAAGTGAGGCAAAGCTCTTAGGAAGCCATATTCTCGTGGTATTCCCTCTCAAGCCCCAGCAGGAATTGAAAACAATGTTTTGTTTCAGTTTGGATTAATGCAAACCGTGCAAGTTAGATTGAGTTTGGAGAATCCTGAACTGCCCATCTTTACTGTTAGTAGCAATACAATTCTGTAGTTTTCTGTCTCTCTAAAAAGAAATATTCTGGATTAACATTGTTAATTATGTGTAACATACTGTAGTGCAAAATGTACATTTTTGCAAATATACGATCATCAGATTTCTTAGAAAAACTTTACCAGGGGCGTGTCCAGGACGCCGATGAGGACGGTCGGGTAGCAGAGGAGCTCCCTAGACCCAAGCATAAAACTACAAAAGCAGCGCTTTCCCACCCCAAAAAAATCACCACAAAACAGTCTAAAGCCTAGAGGAAACCCTCGAGAGGGCAATGGCAGGCAAACAAAAAGCCCATTCGGGTCCAGGAATTGCCCGTTTTCTCTCCCCTTCTCAGAGGAGCTCGGAGGCTGCCACAAGAAGCCAAGATGGCGCCGGCCCCACACACTCACGCGGGACCAAGCAAACGGCAATGGAGCGTGACCGCACCGACACACCACCGCCGCAGGACGAACCCCTAACGCGGGATTACATGCAAGAGCTAATAACATCAATGCTGAACAAGCTTCACGCCTCATTAAAAGCCGACCTTAAAGCTGCGGTCTCTGAACTGAAACAAGAGATCTCTGGCCTCTCAGAGCGCACCGCGAAGCTAGAGACAAAAATGGCCGACATAACACAGGCCCAAGAGGACGCCGCGAACGAAATCTACCGACTGGGGGCCGAAGTGAGTAATCTTAAAGACCAGATAGAGGATCAGGAAAATCGAGATCGAAGACAAAACATCAGGATCAGAGGGATCCCAGAATCGGTCCTCCCAGCCCAGATTAAACCTTACATCCTGGCCCTTTTTCAATCCGTCTGCCCTGACCTTACTCCAAGTGAGTGTGAAATGGACAGAGCGCATCGAGCATTGGGTCCAAGGTCAGATGACCCCAACAGAGCTAGAGACGTGATTGCAAGAGTCCACCATTATTCAATAAAAGAGCAAATTATGGCAGCATGCCGCGCGCAGGAACCTATCACCCACAAAGGCGACCATCTCCAAATATATAACGACCTGTCTAAACGCACGGTGCTCAGGAGAAAAGAGATGCAACCTCTAACCAAACTTCTGCGTGAAAAAGAAATCAAATATAAATGGGGCTTCCCGTTTAAACTGCTGGTGCAGAAAAACGGGAAATACCATACCATCAGACACCCAGAGGATATGGCGCGCATCGCCAAAACGGTAGGACTGAACCCGCCAGCAGAATGGAATGAGAACCCCTCCAGAGTCCAAGAACAGGACACACAAGACCAGCCAGTAAGAATATCTGAAAGGCTGGCAGGACAAAGAAAAGGCCGAGTCAAGTGAAGACCCTGAAAACCCACCAAACAAGGCCACCACAAAGCGTCTACCAGAAATCAGAGAAACACTCCAACACATCAGAAACCCCCTCCCCCCCTCCCTCCCTCCCCCCCCACACTCCCCCCCACCCTCCCCCCCTCCCCACTCTCTCCTCCCCCACTCCCCCTTCCCACCCCTCCACCCCCCTACCTCTCCCCCCCACCCCCCCTACCTCTCCCCCCCACCTCTCCTACCTCTCCCCCCCCACCCCCCCTTCACCCCCAAGAAACCTACAGACCCGTCTGCATACCTGATTCCCAGCATCAAAGACGGCTGCTGATACCAGCGGAACGGATGATGGCGGGACATGGCGGCCGGCCGGAGAGTGGACGTGGCGAGCACCTGGAAATGGCAAAGCTTCCTACAGCACACCGGAACAACTACAGCAACGAAGACGGATGTGCACACCGACAGCCCCGACGCTGAAGCTTTGCTGAGATAATGTGGAGCCAAGATCCGCCGTCGCGAAGGGAACGCAGGATCTTTTTGCCCCTCCCCTCCTGGAGGCCCCGACAACCGACCGGCCCTCACGGGAGAGGAGGAAGTGAGCACTCAGACGGGAACCCAGGACATCCGGTCGGATCACCCCCCCCCCCCTTTTTTTTTTTTTTTTTTCCCCCTATCACCCTACCGTGACCCCAATGGTAACCGTGAGTACTACTGCTTATATTACACTGCGGCGATCAGAGAGTCACGCCACATTTGGAGAACCCGGGCTTACCCCCTCCCATCCCCCCCCCCCCGGCCACAGAAGGCCTCCCCATGCTTTGACACCCATACCCCCCCCCCAAGGGCCCCATGAGACCCAAATTGACATGAAAAGAACTTGAACAATACAAAGATACCTTGGTTTACAACCCATGCTAAATCTCCAACCATGGGCCGCAGACATAAAACTCTAAAATAATATCGGCTAAAAAGAACAATGGGATTCCTAGGGGCTTATATGTTCAATGTTCCCACAATCCCTCCCCCCCCACCTTCCCTCCCCTCCCCACCTTCCCTCCCCCCCACCTTTCCTCCCCCCCACCTTCCCTTCCCCCCCCCCTCTCCCCCCCCCCCTCTCCCCCCCCCCTCCCCCCCCCCCCTCTCCCTTATGTTGTAGCCGAGACAGGCTGCTGCCCAAGACTCTACCATAAATGTGCCAGAACACTTGACAAGAGTACTCAGATGTCTATGTCAGGGCGAAATCATCAGGTTCTCATACAGATACTGCTGTATGGGTCGTTGTAAATCATTTACATGTTACCTACTGCGCATGACGAAACAGGTCTGCCACGCTGCATGCCTGGACCACATCACAGTATAGGTGAATCCAGACTTGCTACGGTACACCTCAGGATCATAGTGCAAGGGGTATTAGCGCGATTGTGTTGTGTTCCATGTCAGACCTATATTGTTATGTATGCCAAGGTAGATTTGATATATTATATACCAGGATCGCGCAGCTATGTAAAAACAGCGCCGATGTATTACATGCCATGACAATAACGATGTGTAGGTTAAAGCAGGCTCATTATGTAACCTATCAGGAACACTTCACTGTATATGTTAATCAGACAGCTGATTGTGTACTAATAATAGACAACGTATATGATACTACACACAACGCATACAGATCCAATAAAATAGGTTAACCCAGGCTTGCTATGGTACACCTCAGGATCAAAGATCAGGAGGTGTTGGCGCGACTGAGATGTGTTTCGTGTCAGACCCATATTGTTATCTATGTCAAGGTAGATTTGAAATATCATATACCAGGGTCACATCGCTATGTTTGTACAAGCAGACTGGACGTATTGCATGCCATGACAATAACGAGGTGTAGGTCAATGCAGGTTTACTATGTTATCTACCAGGAACATTCGTCTGTATATGTTAAACCAGAAAACTGACTGTGTACTAGTATGGGCTATGTTCAGGATGCTACACACAACGCATACAGATCCAATAAAAGTTAGACCTAAGCCATAATTACTAACATAGAGGAGGAAGAAAGTTAGGACGCCCCCCCCCTCAACTCCCCCCCCCCCCAACCGCCCCTGCGCTCCCCGCCCTCCATCGCCCTAGTAGAACGCTGCCAACCGGCCCTAAGTAACCAACAGAGAAATACGCACCCTTATATACCTCACCAAAATGGTAAAATAACCCGAGCTATACAGCCAGCGTAAACGACTTCAACACTCGCAACCTGAACGTCTCTTCGGGTGCTTACCCTCCCCCCCTCATTCCACCCCCCCCCTTATAAACCCCCCCCACTCCCCCATACAAGTAAAACACGACGCATTCCAAAACCAAAACATGACGACAGAAAAGGGAAAAGCGCAACACACTAGCAACCTAGGGTCTGGACCCCTCTGTTGCACGCCGGTCACTGGTGCCGGAACCTCCCTAGATGGGCACATCTGCCCAAATGCCGGCCTTCACTAGGTCTGGCAACACAATATTAGGACCTGAAAAGGCCCTAATCCTATCTGCTCTCTATCCGCTGACTCTGTCCCAGCGGATCTTTTCCCACCCTCCCTCCCCCCCATACCCCCCCTCCCCTCCCCCCCCTCCTTGGCACCACACAAACAACTACCAAAGAAAATATAGACAAGACACACCCCTACCCCATAAACAAAGCAGCTCTCGAAGTAATACATACCTAGGACATAAAAGCAAGGTCCCCTCCAGTGGGAAGGGGGAGATCCTGAGTCCTCAAGCCACAAAAAAATCACAATGACATCCACAGCCCCAATAAAGATCTGCTCACTGAATGTTAAGGGACTCCAAAATAATAGAAAACGGAGACTTGCACTCAACGACATGAAAAAAACAGGGGGAGACATCATATTCTTGCAGGAGACCCACTTCACATCACAGGACCCCCCAAATTTATTCAAAAAAATATTCCCGACTTGCTTTTTTGCATCATTTAGTAGTAAGAAGAGGGGTGTGGCTATCCTTATCAGACAAGGCACCCCATTTAATCATGTCAGAACAACAATGGACCCAGAGGGTAGATTCCTAATGGTATATGGCTCCCTAGCGGGCTCGGCAATCGTCCTGATCAATGTATACGCCCCAAACGAGAACCAAACAGAATTTTTACAAGCTGTTCTCGAGGGTGTTGACCCGGGATATCTGTCGTCGATGATAGTGGGAGGAGACTTAAATATGGTCTTAAACCCTACCGAGGACAGATCAACCACCATGGGCCCTCCCCCGCAAAACCCACTCCCAGATCAAAGGGAAAAGGTTCAGGGAAATCATGAGCGAATTCTCACTGGTGGATGTCTGGAGAACCCAACATCAGGGCCAGAGAGACTACACATTCTACTCAGCACCTCACCAGACTTACTCTCGAATAGACCACATTTTGACTACCAAAAATGTGATGGCGGCAGCCATAGAATCAGACATTGGCTCAATCACATGGTCAGACCATGCCCCGGTCACCTTGACTCTGTCAGTCCCCTTTGAAAAAACAACAGCGTACACCTGGAGACTGAACGATTCACTACTTAATCACCCAGAGATTGAGAGAGAAATCAGATCCTCACTTAAGGACTATTTCTCCCTCAATATGGGAACAGTCTCCTCTCCAGCAATCCTATGGGAAGCCCATAAGGCAACTATCAGAGGGAAATTTATTTCCATCGCATCCCACAGGAAAAAAGCCCGCCAAGCGCTAATCAAAGAACTCGCAGAAAGCATAAAAGCAATAGAGCAAGCTCATAAAGCACATCCCTCAAAAAAAATATACAAATCATTAATAGATGCTAGAACAAAGCTTAGACAAACCCAGCTGGAGGACGTTGAAAAGGCCCTCAAATGGACCAAACAACAATATTATGACAAAGGCAACAAGGCCGACAGACTCCTGGCTAGTAAATTAAGAGGGATACAAAAAAGATCCCAAATAACGGCGATCAAGAGTAGGTCTGGTGAGATTCAATATAGTGAAAGCAAGATTGCAGCGGAATTCACAAGATATTACATAGAACTATACAACTTGAGAGCTAAAAACGGCCGACCTGTACCGATAGCGTCAGAATCTATAACCCAATACTTAAATAAATGCCAACTCCCCTCACTGACGGAGGAGGAAAACACAGTCCTCAACGCTGAGATCTCAAAAGAGGAACTGGAAGAGGCGGTCAAATCACTAAAGCTCACTAAATCTCCTGGCCCTGACGGTTTCACAAATATTTACTATAAAAGATTCTTGCCAACCCTCTCCACGCATCTGCTAAAAACATTCAACCATTTTATGGAAGGGAATCAAATCCCCTCAACAATGTCTCTAGCCAATTTGGCTATAATACATAAGGAAGGCAGAGACCCGATGCAATGTGGAAGCTACCGTCCAATCTCCCTCCTCAATAGTGATCTCAAACTATATAGCAAAATTTTGGCAAACAGGCTAAACCCAATATTACCGAGGTTAATTAACATCGATCAAGTAGGATTTGTCGCGGGGAGACAAGCCTCAGACAATACCCGAAAAATAATTAATATCATTGACCGTGTTCACCTAACAGGCACCAAGGCACTCCTGTTAAGCCTGGACGCAGAGAAGGCGTTCGATAGAATAAACTGGCAATTTTTGGACCAGACTATGCGCAAATTTGGCTTTAAAGATGCATACTTAGAGGGGGTCCGTAGACTATATCAAAACCCGTCAGCTACAGTAAAACTACCAGGGGGCAATAACCAGAGACTCGAGATAACAAATGGGACTCGACAGGGATGCCCTCTATCTCCTCTCCTCTTTGCGCTAACGATAGAACCACTAGCATCAGCAATACGACTCAATACGGACATCCAAGGAATAGAAATTGGAAACAGGCAGCACAAAATCTCCCTATTCGCGGATGATGTCATACTAACCCTTTCCAAACCCCAAATCTCCCTACCCAACCTTCAAAAAGAACTCCGGGATTTTGGAAAAATCTCAGGATATAAAATAAACAATGATAAGTCAGAAGCCCTGAATCTAAGTCTGCCAGAGCCAGAGGTGAAACTCCTCAAACTAAACTTCAATTACCGTTGGAGCTCCTCTTGTATCAAATACTTGGGGGTTAAGATATCGAGGACCTACCAATCCCTATACCAACATAACTATCCGACCTTATTCCATAAAATTAAACAAGATTTAGAAAAATGGGGAGTTTATCAAATATCATGGATCGGGAGAATGGTCTCGGTTAAAATGAACATACTCCCTAGGTTATTGTATTACTTCCAGACTCTCCCGGTCCACATCCCTGGCTCGGAACTGAAAAATATCCAAAAACTAATCTTCCACTTTATTTGGCAAGGTAAAAAACCTAGAGTCCCTAGAACAGTTCTCTTGGCCTCAAGGGGGAGAGGAGGACTGGGAGTCCCAGACATCACAAAATACTACCTAGCTGCCCAACTGCGACAGGTGGTAGTCTGGAACGCAAACCCAAACCAATATTGTTGGCTGGATATAGAAACACAATATGCCGGAACGCCTTCACTGCCGGCTTGCCTTTGGTCCCTGAACAAGGAGGACATGCAGAATAGCAAATTCAAACTAGGCCCAATGAGACACACATGGGAGACCTGGACGAAAAGCAAACTCAAGTACAAGCTCACAACACCACAATCCCAACTTATACCGATTCACAAAAATCCGAAATTCCCACCTGGCTGTGAGCCCAGACAATTTGACCAATTTCAAACCAAAAACATCAAGGTGATTGCCGACCTCTTGAGCCTCGGGGAGTTCCTGAGCTATCAAAACATACAAACCAAATATGGAATAATAGGACTGAACGTGTTCAAGTACTTACAAATTCGACACTTTATCCAAACAATATCCCCAACATTGAAATTTCCCCCTCTCACAGGTTTTGAGCGGCTCTGCAGAGAAACAGCTCACCAGAAAGGTCTAATAACACAAATATGTGCGGAGCTAGAGAGGGGCACAGAAGCCCCCACACATGACTATATGCTGCATTGGGCAGCAGAATTGGGCATAGTTATAGACCGAGAGGATTGGGAAAGTATTTGGGAAAATGCCTCAGGAACTTCTATATGTACCACAATCAGAGAAAATATTTACAAAATAATGTTCCGCTGGTATCTTACCCCAGTCAGACTAAATCAAATCTACCCCCTGGCATCCGATCTATGTTGGAGAGGCTGCGGTCAAAAGGGGGACATGGCCCACATTTGGTGGACATGTCCGGAAATTCAGAAATACTGGGAAACAACACAAAAATTAATAGAGGAGGTCACAGACCTCAAAATACCTGTTGAACCGCTGACCTACCTGTTGGCCAGGCCCCTAGACTATCTGGACCGACCAACAGGAAAATTAGTCTCCTTCATCCTCACGGCGGCTAGGTGTGCGGTGGCAGCCGCCTGGAAGAAAGTGTCTCCCCCCTCAAAACAAACAATAATAAAAAGGGTGCAAGAAGTAATGGACATGGAGAGATTGTCTGCTTTCCTTAAGAGGTCTTCTACCTCATTCACTAATATTTGGGATCCATGGTACACCCACATGGCGCTCCTAAGACGAAACACCCCTTAACAGATCAGAGGTCCAATGGACACCAAGATCCAAACCAGAACTGCCAAGAAGCTAGGGAAAAAGACCTTTCCCCATTACACCCTCCCCACCCCCTCCCCCCACCCCACTCCCCCTCCCTTCTCTATCCCCTCTCTGTTTCCATGCTCGCGCCGCCCCGTTGGACCACATATGGTCAAGGAGACGTTGAGCCTTTCCTCCTCTCTTCCCAGTTAAGAAAAAAAAAAAAAAATGTGTATTAGGCGGGCTTACTGTTTGTATTATCTATACCCTGTAATGTCATATCTGCCTAATAAAAAAAATTGAAACAAAAAAAGAAAAACTTTACCAAATCAATCTCAGATATATGTATGTACTACAGTATATACATCTGTAATTAACAACATTTAGGCACCTTGATGTTATGCAAAAATAGAACATTATCTGATGACTATCTACCTGCATAGTAGGATGATTATTAAATCCATAGGTTAGGTCAAATCAAAATATGACAGAAAAACAGTAGTGGAAATAATAACTAATGTGATTTTTTTCCATGAAATGTGACAAATCATGCAAAATATGTCAATAATATTTAGCAAAAATTGAAAATGTATAAAAAATGTTGCGGAGTATTAAATGTTAATATGCATTGCAAATTGCAACACCGACACAAATGGTATTAAATCTCATTCACGTTAACTATCTGCACTTTTTGCTATAAAATCTCTAGATTTTGACATAATCTGGTGTAACACTGGCACCTAAATGTATTTTCATGACTTTGCAAGCAATGTGAACATTCACAATAATTTCACAGAAAAATTTAAGGCAAAACTGAGAAAAAAATTGTGATGCAAGTTTCAAGATATTTGCATATCTCTATAAATGAACTTGTCAAAGTGAGGGAAAACAATAACATCACATAGTGCAGACTATTGTACTTCCTCATGTTTCCTGTCATAAAACTACCAGAGTCCCCAAATCCCAAAGGAGTTAGATAAGGCAAACAACCTTTTTATTAAAGCAAACACAGATTCTACATTCTTTCCTGTTTTCCGTGATAAGGTCACCTGGAAAAAATAGATCGCCATGTTTTCAAAGTATTAGTGCCTGTTTTCTGGTGCAGTAATTATTAGAAGAGGAAGAGTATTCTTTCCTGTTATTTTCGAAGCATACAACACACCATATGTAAGTGAAAAATAAGAGAATAGAACAACTGTGAGCAAACAGCTTACCGTGATATCCTTATACGGGTCATCACTGGAGCACTGAGCTATTACAATAGGAAATGACATTTTGGACGTTTTGTGGATATGGAAAATACTCATAAGCACTAGCCGTGCACTGAGCAGTTAACAATGAGATTAAAACTGTCAGAATATGGAATCATTAATTTCAAACTTTTTTTTACCATAAAAATACAAAATGTGACTCAACCAAAATAAAGGAAGAATATAAACAATACAATAAAAAAGCTGCGTTTTTAATTGAAAACAGTTAGAATTTTTAGGAAATTATATGTAACCCCTTTACTTTTAGGACTTTTAGAACTTAAAACTATCGCTGAAGCTGGGACCTTAGTCCCTTGTTACTTACTGGGCCACATGTGGCCTACAGTCAGGCGGCAGGAATAATACAACCTATGGATAGTCCAATATGTAATATTTTTATAAAAAGGCTAACAAGAAATGCAAATATTGAGCATTTATTATCCACTGATACACCTCCAGATTTAAATGAAAAAGACACAATTGATTTTGAATTGACTAAATTAGGATCACTATTGTTCAAAGACACACGAAAATGGTCTGACCTGATTTTTCTAGAAAAATACTTACAGTAGCTAGTAAAAGGATCCCTAGAGGTGTTAAGATTAAAGAAAAGTCTGTCATTTGACCTTGATGACACTGATTGTATCCAGGCATGGAATAGAATATTAGACAACTAATCTTTTGAGTTGATGAGACTAATTACAATGCAACATAGGGAGAAAATGGATATATTAGACAAAGACGTCATTGTCATGTAGGAAAAATTAGAACCCTACAATGGTTATCAAGTATTTATAAATAATGATGCAATACTCCAGAAATGTTTAGAATCAGTACAAAAAAGAAGTAGTAGCCAATAAACTAAAGAAATTGAAATGTGATGTGGACGATCAAAGGTAATCAGAGAAATTGGAATATTAATAGATCATTTGAACAAAAAAACAAATAAGATTTAATCAGAGAAAACGAATCCTACTGAAAAAGAGCCCCGCAGATCTAATGGTAATCAAAAGGAATTTAAACATACAGACAAAAAGGTGGAGAATAAAATTAAGAAAACTAACCACCTTGATAGTTCAGTTAATCACACTTATGTGAATAAATTAAAAGAAACTTATCAAAGTGAAAGAGGGGATAATAGAGCTCATCACTCTAAAAATTAGAGATTTCTGAAAAGTCACCCTGACGAAAGACGAGAACCACACTCCCATCATTCACATTATGAAAGATGTCATACTAATACTCATGATAGAGATAATGCCCATTTTTTAGGGAAAAGGGAGGGTTCAAATTTGTGGGAAACAAGAAACCAATTCTCCCCTTTAAAAGAGATAGAATCCCTTCTGAGTCTAAAAAGAAGAAGAACAACAGAGGAAAGCGAGGGATAAGGGAAGAAGACATTCAAAAAGGCAGTGGTTAACAATACTAAAAGTAATATTTTTAATCTTAGTAAAATTACACTCACAGATTTTCAGAATAATGTTATTAATAAAGGACTTACGTTTGCACCAACGATAGGTTCCAGTAGTTTTAAACTCTTTATAGACGCAAATAAATTCTTAAGAAAGATGATTGTTAAACGACATTTTTTAAACTTGGAGTCCGAGAAAAGAGTGGCCGAAAATTCAAATAATAATTTACCCAATGCAAGGAAAGAAAAACATTATGATCACACCAAACTAAAAAAGAAGTCAACATTTAACCCTAACCATGAAAAAGGAGGAATTCTTGATTTTTTTTTTTAAATCAAATGATTAACACAGATTTTGAAAAACCTGTGCAAGAAAGTTCTAAATCTAAATGTAATCATAATTTAAACAGAGAATAGAGAGAAGCTCTCAAAAAATTAAAAGACAGGGAAGATATCATTGTAAAACAGGCTGATAATGGAGTGAGGGGGGTTTGCTATATTAGATAATAGTTATTACATTCAAGAGGCAAATAGGCTCTTAGGAGAAAAAAGTACCTATAAAGTATTGGATTATATCAAACTAGTGAATTCCTTAAAGATTTGGCATTATTATTGAATAAATGAAAAATATTAAACATCTTGAATGACAATGAGTATAAATATGTTGAACCCAGACAATAAATTGTCCACAAAGGTGCCTCAGAGTCAATGTAGTACTCACTGCAATGAGTATGTATGAAGTAGCCTGTGTATTGTAAAAAGCAACTGGCCCAGCTAAGGGCACCAAGTGTTGCAAACACTCACGGTTGGGGGGAAAATGATGTCATCATCCGGTAAACGGTATCTGAAGCGTTGCACCGCCAACCCTCTTGTGACTGAAATATCACCTGGGGCGGTCACGCGACCGGCGGTGTTCTCCTCCTTTGCGGGTAGCTGTGGACCGATGAGCTCCGCATCTCAGCTGGGCTCCTGGTCTCTGTAGTAAGACGATGTCTCTGGCGTGTCTACAGCGTGTGACGGGATGATCACGTGACCGGCGGGGCCCCCCTCTCCTGTGCGTGTGCAGCGAGTACTCGGCGTGCGATCCAGCATGCAACAGCATATGAAACCTTCCAGCAACGGCGGGAAGAAAAGCGGAGCACTGTCTGAAAAATAAAGCAGGATGAAAACGTAGGTGGTGACTACAAAATGTTTATTGAAACAGACGCGTGTGGCTGATGGATCCTCTAACGCGTTTCAGCCCTAAAGCCTTTGTCAAAGAGTTTTAGGGCTGAAAACAAAGGCTTTAGGGCTGAAACGCGTTAGAGGATCCATCAGCCACACTCGTCTGTTTCAATGAGTATAAATATGTGTTTAAAGACAAACCTAAATCGCCACTATTTTACTTTCTCCCCAAACTGAACACAAATATGACACCCCCCCCCAGCAAGGCCTGACTACGAACCTTTCAGAGTATATTGACTTGCTTTTTGAAAAAATATGTCAATCATGTGCATTTTTGGGGGGGAAGGGGGGAAATGACATAATGTAAATGAAGTGAAGCCAGCCAATCAGAATGGCTATGCTTCGTTTCCCTTTAACATGACGTCACATTGGTCTACTACAGCCAATCAGATTGGGGATATAGTTCCCACAATCTGCTTGGCTGAAGTACAATGTGAAGGCAGCCCTTTTAGATTTAGTGACATCATGTTAAAGGGAAAGAAAACCCAGCAATTCTGATTGGCTGGCTTCACTTCCTTTACATGATGTCACTTCCCCCCAAAAAGGTACATGATTCCCACAGCCAATCACAGGCGTGAGAACCATTTGCCAATCAAATGTGATGTCACAGGCCATATTTAAGGCCATGACGGCTCATTTGAGCTCAAGAAGCTGGCGAGGCAACATTGTGGATTTAACATGGGGTTGGCTTGACAGATGAAGAAAGAAGATAAAGAAAGAAGATAAAGAAAAAAAAGAAATGGTCACAGATGAAGAAAGAAGTTGGTGATACCACATGAGAGAAGAATTTTGTTACCTGGTCCAGATCTTCACAGTGGATGACGTTGGATTGTGTTCCGTGATGTCACCAGAGGAGAGCTATCTTATTCCTCGGGATTCAGAGGGCCAACGCTTCTAAAGGTAAGATCAATATTGAATGTACAGTATGTACGTTTATTTTTACAGGTTTTTGGATTGGATTTTTCTATTTTTATGTTTTTCAATGCCCATTGACTGCTAATGTATTCATCTGTACCTGTCTAGGATACAGATGAATACTGTAATAGCCAATGAATTTTTTGGCAAATGCAATTCTTTTGTTGACGGTTATATTTTCTATGTATGTTTATTGTTTTGATTAAATTGTGTTTAATTGTGATGGCTTGTTTTGATTTGTATTTTTTACAGATTGTTTGGTATTTTTATTTAATGATATAATTTGTTGGCTAATGGTTACATTTATGTGTTGACTAGTGGATGTATTAATTAATTGATGTGTTGGCTAATGCTTTTATATATGAAATGTATTGTTTGGTTAGTGGTGTGCATTCATTAATTGATTGTCAAGTGGTATGATTTATTTAATTGATTGGCTAATGGTTTTATTTCTTTAATTGATTGGTTGGCTAGTGGTTTTATTTATGTAATTGATTGATTGCCTATTGATTTAAATTTTACAGTTTGGGGGTATAGGTGCTTGTTGTATACTGTAGATTTTATTATTGTGTATTTTTGGATAGTCAGGCTTTTGCATTAGAGTGACCATTGACTGCTATAGTAGCTTATCATGCCATACTATATGGGTATGATGAACTGCAATAACAATCAATGGGTATAGGTGGTCCGGGGTTGTTGGTTAGCCCTCCCGGGTGGGTAAGGGGGTAAGGTGGGTTAACCCCTTAATTACTATAGCGGTTATTAAGCGGTTATTAACCGCTAAGGTGATTAAGGGGCTTGGGGCAATTAGATTATATTTTGCTATGTTTTTTTTCTGGCAACGGGGGACATGGATCTGCAGTCTGCTGACAAGGATGCCCTTCATATTGCCAGGGGTAAGTAGAACGGTTTTTATTTATAATATTTATGCTTCATGGATTATGTTGTGATTAATAATGGGCAAATAATCTATTATCCATATCTGGATAATAGGTATTTTGCCCATTACTGTACTGTATGTATGTGGGTAGGTGTGTGGGGGGGGGGGTTGAGGTGTATTTATTGAAATGTAGGCCATGTTTATTTTTTTAAATACAGAATTGGTACCGCAGGCCTGCGGGGACCCACGGGGACCAACTGGGGACCCATGGGAGACACCCGTGGGGAAGACCCGAATGCCCCACAGATGTGAGGATCCCGGGGACCCGTAGGGACTACTCAAGGCCCCCACTGACACCTGTGGGAACCACCCGAGGGCCCCCATACCCCCATGGGAACAACCCGAGGAGCCCCAGACACCCATGGGTACCCCCGGAGTGCACTGTGAGCCCTGCGGACACCCATGGGAACCACCAGGAGACCCCTGCCAGCCTGTCGTATTAAACTTGTGTTTATAAAAATAAATATTGGTTTTACAGTATATGGGGGCACCGTGTGGGTTGTGTATTGGTGCTTACTAGATATTTAATTTTAAACATTACAGCAATGTAGCAGTGTGTCCATGGAGCTGAACCGCATTGGTTTCAGGTCTGGGGACACCCTGCTTCCCGAGATACAGGCCCGAGTATAGCGTGCTGGTATCTCCTATGCATGTAAATGTCTCGTGTCACGTGATCGGGACATTTCAATGCATAGGAGATACCGGCACCCCATAACAGGGCCCCTGTATCTCGGGACATGGGGGGTCCCCTGACTTGAAATTAATACAATTCAGCCCCAGAGACCCCCTGCTACATTACTGTAATGTTTAAATTTAAATAAAAACCCTGCGATCACCTGTGAGAGGCGTGCAGTTAGAGTGACTAATTCAGCCTATCTCTTACTGTGCGTCTATTACAGAAAGGCAGACCCTGGTAGGACTCACCCAGCAGGGACCTCTGCTGTGTTAATCCGATGGGCCATTATGTCTGCAGCGGCAAAACTTGTGAATAAATCTCAACCTACATGCGGCACAACGCAAACTGTACCCAAGTAAATGTTCAGATAACGGCCGCTGAATCTGTATGTATATACTGTATATATTTTATTAATTTTTTATATGTTTTGTTGGAAATATGTCTCAAATTTTTGAGTCACCACTATGTTTCTGAGTGGTGACTTTATTATTGATCTCACTATAAAATTATTAGAATGCTAATATTCTAAGTATTTGAAGAGGCCTTAGGGGCAAATAATATATTTGCATGCCATCATTCATTGAGTGGTATTATGTTCCCATTGGCATGTTGAGAGTAATTAATTCGATTGCATCAGGTGATATTTAAATCACGAGAGAATGACGCTATATAAATCAAGAGACACTATTGAGAGAAAAGATTCATGAGGAAGTCGAATGACGAAAAGCGTAGAATCCTAGTCGGTGTCCTGTGCGGATTATCCTGGTAGCCAGAGACCAAGTAGGACATCTCTTCCGACGTCATCTCTTCCTTACACTGGAAGTGACGGATACGGATGAGAGGAGTGCACGTGCCGGGTACTCAGATGCTAAGAGGATCGGGATTTTGTACAATCGCTTTTGTTTTAAAGCAAAATGTGAGTGCATTCTATCTTTTATACTGCTGTTCTTTAATACAATTTTGAGACATGGTACACTATGAGAGTCTCTGTCTTTCCAGCTTGATACTGATTGGAGGAGGAAGAATTCCCATCCAAATACTCACTTGTGCTGTGATTGACAACTGTTGGTTGCTCGTTTCATAGAGAGATAGTCTCTGTTATGCGTGATTGCTGGTAGACAAAGTGTGAATTAAATTGTCTTGCAGTCCCATATATTACTACTGTTTGCATACTGGTCGCACTATGTTGTGTTCTTCCATTTTTTACATGAATATGCAGTGAACTCTGCTCTCCCCTTAGTGTGGAAGAAAAAATAGTATGGGTAATTGACTTAGTTTAATATACATTTATTAACTCTGGCACCTTGTGATCCTCAGCAGAGGAACACTACATACTGTATACATTTACTGTACAACACAATCCCCAAATTGCCGGGAAGACACCATGCAAGCTCGTGTTTAAATGAACCTGTTGCAGGCCTGTTCTTCAAAAAGGTGCTTCTTCCACTGTGTCTTTATAGCCATTGAGGGTCCCCTCCAGCGGCATGTGATCTCTTTTCCACTCTGGAACTGAAGCTCTCAGCTCCTGTCACCACATGCACACGCGCACTCTCTCTGCAGACCCCGCACAAGCCTGCTGTGCTCAGGTCTGACCAGATCAGATCTAACATGGCTGCTCCCCTGTGTTAAAATCTCCTCTCCCTCATCGTGCCTCCTCCTCTGCAACAGTTATTGTTGACTGCTCTCATATCCATCACAGTCACATGTCCAGAGCACATTGAATCACTGTGCGTGACCTTATGATAGTCACATGTCCAGCGGAGAGGAACCTGCTAGGGTGCAGTGTGCATGTGTTGCTTGCCATTTATAAGGGATCTGTACGAATACCAAAGATGGCTGCCGACAGGAAGTTTCTTCTCACCCTCACTGAAGCTACTTTGGCCATCTTGCTTCCTGGCAATTCCTGCTCCTCACTTCCTAAAAGGAAGTCATCCTCTCTCTGGCCCTCATTGCCAGCAGCTGCTTCTGGCCTTTAAATAGCAGGCAGTTGCTCCCTGCCAGTGCTCGTGCAAAGTACTGGATACCTTGTTCTGTCTGAGCTCTCCCTTGCCTTTGTTTTGCCTGCTGCCTGTCTCGACCTCGTAACCGGACCTAACTACCCTTTGCCTGCCTCGACCTTGGAACTGGACCTGACTACCCTTTGCCTGCTGCCTGCCTCGACCGCGGAACGTATCTAATAACCTCTGCATCCCAGGCCTCTGATCCAAGGCCAAGGTCGATGTATCACTCCCTACTTGCGGGTCCGTATCTTGTTTTGCAATCGGCAATAATACACCATTACAGGGGGTTACATCTACAGTATTATATGTAAAGCAAATTTTATCTCAATAATTTGTAAACAGTAAATCAAAAAAGTGCTGCAGATAATTCTTTGCTTTGCAAAAGATTACCCACTTTTCTTTTTTTTCTTTGCATAATCTTTGACACATTGTTAACTATTGACAGAGGCTTTAAACTGGTGAGTATGAGCACTGCAAAAACGTGTTGTTTTTGTAAAACTTCTAATACCATGTAAAAAAAAATATACCACATGTACAGTAATGGAATGCAGCATTCCAAAATAGAACAGTTTGAAACAGAATAGTCATTTGGTGAGTTTACGAACATGGGACATAACATGAACTGTTGCCTAAAAACGCTTAGAATGCACATAAACATTCAAAAGTGAAGTGTGAGAGAACACAAACAACATTAATGTTTTGGGACTGTCCTGTAATAGGTAGAGTATTTGGAAACATTTTTACACATGACATCATATTTTCTTTGTTAACTCTTTTATTAAATGAATAATCCATCTTATCCCTGCAGCTGATTTTTTTTATACCCACCAATGAAGCACATACGATTCCCCACTGATACTCATTATGAAAAAATTGAAGTACAGCAGGGCCCCGGGTATATGGCGGGTTCCGTTCCAGAGGCCCGCTGTATAGTGAAAATCGCCGGAAAGCGGATCCGGCGATTTTCACTTCTACGCATGCGCAAACCGGCATTTTTGCTGTTCTGCGCTTGTGCAACCTGCGGTCTGCGCATGCGTGCTGAGCGCACCCGCCCGTTCTGCTCATGTGCGATTTACAAACCAACATGGCGGCCCCCTTCTGTGTGCCGCCGTATCAGCGGATCGCAGAGAAGCGAAGTGCCGAGAAGCGGGGCCCTGCTGTAATACATATCGAAACAAAAGGGTTTATTAATCAAAGTTTGCCTACTGACATACTGTGCCAAATCTGGTGCAAAACATCTTTAGTAAGAAAAACTAATCCTATTGAAATCCATTCCTTTTACTTTGATAAATCTAATGCAATTCCATTGTGTCAGTTTTCCCTAATTTTGCAGCCAGGGGACTTGACAGACCTCATATCTGTGTCGAAACTACAATAACACCTATCCCAGTCCCTGGGTGGGACTATCATCTTTAGGGGCCCATCCCGGTTCTGGGACTTATTTTAGGAGCCTTGGTGGAGGGAGCCCACTCACGTGGTCCTAACATGGAAGTTAAGCCCCACCGTAAATCCGGACCAACTTCTTCAATCACAGCCGAGGTGGGCTCCCTCAGCCTCTGCCGTGTAAAGACCGCTCCACAGGTGGCACCTCGGGGGGATGCTGGACTTTTTATTTACTTGCCGGGGGGCCCACAGGTAACTTGTTCTGCTCCTGTCTCATATAATTGTAATGTTTGGTTGATACTTTAATGTACAGTAGCTGAAAGTACTATTACTGTAGCTGTATTCGTCTTAGACCAGATTCACTGTAGTTTGTGATAACTTTTGAAGAGACCAGCTCAAGAGTTCATCAGAATTGTAGCAATTGGAGCTTTCAATACCCTACATGTCTCTATTAGTGTCCTGTCAAGTTTGTGAGGTTTAAAATTCTCCATACGCAGGACTAAAATTCAATTGATAAAGAATTTTATACAAATACAATTTGCTTTACTTTCATGAAGCTGGATGGAAAAAAAAATTATGGTATAAGCATTTTGTTAACATTCAGTAATGGAGACACTTTTTGTTGGAAAAAAAGGAGGAGTTCAAGCACACATACCCTAACGTGAATAACAAGTGAACAAACTTGTGATAAATAATATTACTTTGTGGGAGTAGTGCAGTTCCAGAAAAGGACTCAATACAAAGTCTAAAAAGGTAAACTGAAGCAGAGGTTTAAGAGTGTAAATACTCCCCAGATATAAAAGACAAGAAAAAACACAAAGTAGTGCAAGTCTGTGCGAATATATATGTGCAAAGTAGACTGAATAGATATCTCACTCACAATGGTGGAGTTGGTAAAGGCAATGCGGTTATTCGGAGTCACCAACACATGGAAGATTTCTTCAGATATACAATGGGGGGCGTCCCTCAGGAACAGGATAAACAGATAGGGAGTTTCCCATATGTGAAGAACAGAACAGAGGACACAGGCAGTATCAATTGTTTTTATAATAATAAAAAATAAAAGTAATAAACTTACATAAGTGTTAAAGGTGCAGGCATGTGGACCACCTTGGGTCAGATTGAGGATTAGGTCCTTGTCACTCCTTCCTGATGATATCACCTGCGGTGGCCGACCACAGGGAATGATGTTCAGGTACAGGAAGGGAAAAACCATGAAGACTGGTGACATTCAATTCACTTAGAAGTTCCAGACCCTGAAAAATGGGTTTTGGTGGAGAGGGAGAGCCCTATTTCACTAAATGCCCAAGTGCCATATACAGTATATTCCCCAAACCAACCTTAGGACTCTTTCTCTATTACATTTCCCTCTCACAAAACCCATATTTCAGGGACTAGTACTTCTGGACGAATTGAATGTCTACACATTTGTGGATGGATATTATGACATTCACGAAGAGAATAAAATAATAGCCTTGCGAACCGGTTTGCCTCGGGGTTACTTCCTGGTCTGACGTGATTGGCCAGGAGATGATGCGCCCTCGTCTGTGTTCTCCGCCTATGAGCTAGCCTTCTGAGCCTTTCCTCTCAGTACAAGTGCAGGTTAGGAGTGGGTCATGGAGATTTGTACTTGCTCCTCTTTACTCCTACGTGTTTCTTCACTTAATGTGAGTTTGTCAGATCCCATTGGGTAGAATAGTAGCCTGCTACACACCCATCTTTATAAATTATCAAAAAATTGCTGCTTTGCCTGTAGTATCTACTGTACTTGCAAATTGCCTTCCCATTTAATTCCTATTTATTTTTCTATTGTATCATTGGACAGAATAACGTTCAAATGTATTAGTATATTATGTCATGCAAGACATCAAAAGCATACAATGAGTGATGAACTACTGTATAACTGTAGAAGACAATATTGTGGGCTTTAATGAGATTACAAATGCAATACCATTGTTTTCCATAGCGCTTCTGATAAAGCTTGTGATAATATCTTAGTAGCCTTAACGTATCACATTGTGTTAATAGGAGTAATAACATCTGCTATATCTGTATGAAGTTGGGTTACACATAATTATATCTGACATATTTCCAAAAATCACAAAACTTAATACGACCCCATTAAAATGAAAGCAACATTTTAATGAATTTTTTGTTTTCATAAAGTGTTATAATTAAATTAAACATATTGAAATTGGTATTTTACGCTGTAGGCCACAAAGACTAACAAGGTACTTCCATTTTGAATTTTATATTGTCACAAAGTCGTCCAAAATAATAACGGTTATTTCAAGATTGGTAAAAATAACCATCAAAGGAAATGCATAAACAAATAATAAAAATAAGCAACATAAGTGGAGACATTCTCTCTCCATTAAGCATTCTTTGTTCTTACACAAGAAGTATTTCCAAGAATACAGGTCACTGGTGAGTCTTATTCAGCATAGACTGTTAGAACTTTGAGATCTTGGATCCTTTATCCTGTTTTTCATGGATGATAAGGTATTGCAGCGTATGTTTCCCTAGCAGTGAAAAGACACGAGCAGTCACGGAAGCAGACAGTCTTGTTTTTCTTTTCTTATTCAGTTAGTCTGGAGAAGAACGTCCTGCCTTTTTTGGTTTCAAAACCCCCACTGAAATCACCAGTATAGCTTGTTGCAACTATATACTAATTACCGTAAAAGAAGTTGCTTTTATTTTCAAGTTGCAAAATGTTCCAAGCAGAAAAATGTTATTCTGGGAAATGTAATAAATACTTTATCTCATCTTATTTACTATGTCTAATTAACAGTAAAATGCATCTTACTTTATATAATATAGTAATATGCCTGGTCGTTCCCATCAACTGATTACAGAAGTACAGTAGGATAATGATAATTGCAGATGGAAGCAAAACAATTTAGCAAATCCATACAGTATTTACATGTGTGTACATAAGCATATTGAAACATTTCATAAAGTATTTATTTATTATGCAAGCTTTGGCTTTTCTTTACCCAACATAGTTAATTTAGGACAGATCATGTTTATATCAGGCAGAGCAGAGTGCCAGAAAAGGAGGAAAACGGTTAGTGGTTGTTACAGGTATGGCCAGCAACAAGAGCGTTTACACATAGGGGATGAGCTACTGTACAAGCACGTAATCTTGCTGAAATACAGAGGACAGATAATCTGGCATAGTAAAAAAAATGCTAATGTATCCCCCTTTGGGATGAATGTATGTATATCTTTATTTACATAGCACCAGTAAACTACATAGCGCTTCACAGCAGTAATACACGTGACATAATCATATAAATAACAAATAAAACAAATAACACATAATGGGAAGAAGTGTTTCAGACATAAAAGTGATATCTAGGAAAAGGAGTCCCTGCCCCGAATAGTTTACAATCTAATTGGTAGATAGGAAGAACGTACAGGGACAGTAGGAAGGTGTTCTGGTAAGTGCATCTGCAAGGGGCCAAGGTGAATGAGGTGTAAAGTATCAGTCATGGAGCTTCTCATATGCTACGTTAAGGAGGTGTGTTTTAAGATGGGTGGATAAGGTGGATAGAGAGGGTGCTAGTCGGATATTGAGGGGAAGGAAATTTCAGAGGTGTGGGGCAGTCAGTGAAAAAGGTTTAAGGTGGAAGAGGGCTTCAGACACAAAAGGGGTAGATAGAAGACAACCTTGAGCAGAACGCAAGCGTCGGGATTGTGTCTTGCAAGAAATTAGGGCTGAGATGTAAGGAGGGACAGAAGAGTGTAAAGCCTTAAAAGTGAGGAGGAGAATTGAGTATATGATACAGGATTGGATAGAACGCCTGGAGAGGGATTTCAGCAGGGGAGACCCTGAGACAGATTTAGGAAACAGTAAAATTATTCTGGCAGCAATGTTTAGGATAGACTGTGGGGGAGACAGGTGAGAGGCAGGAAGGCCGGACAGCAGTAGGTTACAGTAGTTGAGATGGGAGAGAATGAGGGCCTGTGTCAGAGTTTTAGTAGTTGAACAACAGTGGAAAAAGCGTAGGTTTGTAATATTGCGGAGGAAAAAACAACAGGTTTTAGCTACATTTTGAATGTGAGAGGAGAATGTGAGAGAGGAGTCAAGTGTGACCCCTAGGCAGCGTGCTTGTGCTACTGTACTGGGTGTATGATAGTGCATCCAACAGTAATGTAGGAGGTGGTACTAGGGTCAGGTTTGGGAGGAAAAATTAGGAGCTCTGTTTTTGACATGTTAAGTTTAAGTCAGTAGAGAGGCATCAAGGATGATATATCATAGAGAGACAGAAACTTTAGTCTGTACAGCAGATAGATAGTTAGGACACAGGTCCAAATAGCAGTGCTCAGTAAGGTTGAAACATATGATGGCAATCCGTGTATAAAACAACACATATCATGGTGTTAAAAGAAGCCAAATGAAGCTGAAGGAGATATTGGACCCGGTGCATTGGAGAACAGTGACACTTCAATAATTCATGACTGTCCATATTGTGGAGACAAATATTGGCATAAGCATTCAACAATCTCGTGCAGTACTCCACAGAACAGAAATATCTCACTGTAGCACTGCTATTGGTCAACAACTCCCCCTGTGTGATGGGGGAGAAACAATACTCACGAACAGCTGCTTCCTGTGGTGCGTGCGTCATGCCGTATAGTCTTAGCAAAAGGAGAATCCTAGGATTGAAGCGGAGCACAGCTGAAAAGGGGGGAGACCAGCAAGGTGTGAGATTAAAATTAATATTTATTGAACATGGTATCGGGGAACAAAAAAACAAACACTCTGACGCGTTTCAGGCAAAGCGCCCTTTCTCAAAGAGTAGATTCGCATCCTCTCCCCCTCGCAGTCTTATAGAAGGCTCCCCGCCCACGAACATTGATGACGCAGCGTCAATTTTGGCATGAGTACATATAGATAAATTCTATTGGTGAAGTTCTCCACCAATCAGATCCCTGGACTTGGTAGGTGCGTCTCATGTGGATGAGGAGTCCCGTACAGACCTCACGGTCTCGTAGACAGCTCCCTGCCCACAAACATTGATGACGCTTTATGCATTTGGAGCGAGAGTATATACATAGATTTGACTGGTAGAGCTCTCCTCCAATCGAATCTCTGGAACCGATAGGTGCGTCTCGTGGGGACGAGGAGTCTTATGCAGACTGACGGAGCGGATAGATACATTAACATAAATAAATAGATACAAAAATCAATAAAACAAGATACAATAACATACATTTAAAAACAAAGATAGAATAAATCTGCGAATTGGTTTCCTACATAGGTGAGGAACAATGAGGAAATACATAAATAGATGCAGCTTTTGTAAGGAATACATATTTATAAGATCACATAAATGCAATTAAAGAATCAACAAATATAATAATAATAAGTGCTGTCCAATGTACATCTGTCTATTTCAAGTGCATTATAACAAGGGATGAAAAAGAGGGATGGAAAAAATACATGATTAGTTATGAAATAAAAAAATATAATCACAGTATATATCAATCCCTAGAAGAGATAATCATGTGTAAACAGTCTGAAGGCTAATGATATATTTGTAAACAGTCTAAAGGCTAATGATATATTTGTCAGCTCATTTGTATAGACTCTTAATTTTAAGGGAGATGATCACTGATGCAGCTGTTAATGAATATATATATACATGGGAATCAGACACTATTTAAAAAAATGCTTAAGTTCCCAGTCTTGATTCATGCCCTTGGGTGCTAATGTCCCAAGGGCATAAATCCAGTGCATCTCCCTGCAGTTGAGGAGGGCTTCTCTATCTCCTCCTCTAGGATGTATGTGTACATGTTCTATAGCACTATAATAAAATGAGGTAAGTGATCCTAGAGGGCAGGTGGTAAAATGACGTGCTACAGGAAATCGATCGTCATGATTTTTAATACTTCGGATATGCTCACTTATTCTAACTCTAAGAAGATTGTACTCACACAAGGCCGTGTGAGTATTTGAATTATTGACCATTTCTATCCTACAGTCACGTAGAATACACTGAAAAGAGTGCATTGACTGTGGTCCGGTGGTACCCTTGTGCACCCTCGAAGTGTCAGGTGAGTCTGGCTTAAAATAAACCAGTCTGCCTTTTAGATTCATTTTTATTTTTTTATTTGTTTTAATATTTTTCTTTTTCTTTCGGTCATTTGACTTGTATTGGTTGTCCCATTCTGATCGGCGCTCCCCTCGTGTTTTCTTGTTTCTATTACTGTTGAGCTTGTGGAAAATGTTCTCGTACCGAGGACCAGGAGAAAGACAGGACCAGGACCAGGACAAGGAGAAAGACAGTACAGATCTCACAAGCTCTTGCTGATGCCCAAAGGAGGAGTCCAACATGCACATTACAACCCACAAGCTCAGGACCACCAAGCCCAACAAAGGTAACAGCCTTACCAACAACAGAGAGATCCTGACACTGGTGCCCATCGAGATGCTCGTCAACATGCTGAGGTCTGCTCATCCCCAAAAGAGAGAAAATTCAGAGGATGTCGCACAAAACAAACAGCCGGGTCCTGATCTGCAGTTTCCCACTAAGCTGAGATATATCCACGTCAACCCCCTGTGAGAAAGCCATCTCCGTATTCCACCTGCGGGGAACATGGCCACCATCCTATGGAGTGCCCACAAATGGATTGCTCCTTCGGCAGGTAAGTTTATTTTCTTACTCCCAACTGAGGATGCCATGTTCAGTGCCTTATGCAATTAGCCCTTAAGTGAATAAGAAATAGGTATTATTACAATAAACTTCTTATGAATGGCCAGAAGGAGAGAGAGGAGTCAGTGAAAAAGATGACCGCTGCATCCTCAGTGTACGTGAAAGTGAGTAAAGTAATGCCAGGGAACAAAATGGATGTTGTGGCTACAGTGTGGATGCTGACTGCACCAAAGCTTCATAATACCCCCTCCCTCAGGAGTAATGTCTGGGCAATCCATGGCAGGCTTGGGGTAAATTTTCTGTGAACAGCCCAGAACATCGAAGGAGCATGAATGTGCTTGGAATCCACACAATATCTTTCCTCAGGACCATACCCCTTCCAATGCACAAGATACTTAAGTTTACCACAAGAGCTCTGGGAATCCAAAATCTGTTGTATCTCAAATTCCTCTTTACCTTCCACTATTAAATATCTGGGAGGGGAGAGAGGGGAAGAGAAGGGATTTTGAATTTATGGTTTGTGAATAGAAACATGAAAGACAGACAATATTCTTAGGTTGGCAGGAAGTTTCAATTTGATGGCTACAGGGTTGATTTGCACCAACATTTTACAAGGACTAATGTACTTAGGACCAAACTTGGCTGATGGTAGCTTGAGGCAAATATTCCTGGTGGAGAGCCAGACCCGATCACCAACTTTGAGGGGAGGAGGTGGTCACCTGCGTTTATCCGTGTGTCCCCTCTGTAGAAAGGTCACTTTCCAAGGCCTATAAGTACATCGGCAGAGAAGACATTCTGACATACTGAGATTCTATGGCTAACCAAGAATATTGGGCTGGGTCGGCACTCCAGATCACTACTTGCTGTAATTGGGCCACCTGGTAGTGCTTTGTGACATCTGGCACACCCATACCCCCTCTTATTTTTGACGTGAGCATAACTGATCTGACAGTCCTTGGCCTTTTGCCCTGCCAAATGTAGTGGAATATTTTATTTTGTACGTTTTTTAATTCAGATCCAGGTACCCAACTGGGAGAGTCTGGAAGTGATATAATAACCTAGGAAGTATATTCATTTTGACTGATATTATTCTCCCGATCCAAGACACCTGGAATCCTTCCCAGCGTTCCAAATCTTTTTTGATCTTATTGAATAGGGATGGGTAGTTGCTTTTATATAGAGAGTGGTAGTTCCTAGTCATATTTACTCCCAATTATTTAATATGAAAGGAACTCCATCTGTAGTTGAAACTCATTTGTAACAGTTTAACCTCAGGGTCTGGGTGATTCAAGTTTAGCGCCTCTGACTTATCATTATTGATTTTATACCCTGAGATTTTCCCAAAATCCGACAAGACTTTTTGAAGATTGGGAAAAAAGGAGATACAGCCGCGGCCCCGTTTATTCTCCAACATCTCCGAATTTTTCCGTGGATTTTTTCCGAATGCCACGCACTTCACCACGTTCATGCCACATTCTGACCGCGTTCTGATGCATTCTGACCGCGTTCTGATGCATTCTGACCGCATTCATGTTGCATTCACACCCGCGGTTGATGTGTTTATTGATAATGGTTCGGATTTAATTGGTTGCCATTCTTCGCGTATCCGCCAGATGGCAGATATTCATGAATTGTAATGCGCATGCGCTTCAGTAATGTGTCGACTTGCAGGTGTTTAAAAAAATACCACAGTGGTCTATTGTAAAGACCTTGGTACTGAAGAAGTTACAATAATGTATCAATTTAGGCTTTTCATATTAAAAACTAAATGCGCAGTGTCTGGTGTTCTATTGTCCTGAGAGTCCCGAGATGGGTGCACCGCTGCAGTCCGTGTACCAAAAACCTGACAGAACGTACGCTTATATAATATGGGCCGCGATTAATGCAACAGATGATAAGATGGCAACAGTTGTTCAAATTTATCGGTATTTTATCGAAAACTATGACTTTTACAAATTTTCACCAGATGCTCATGTGTGGAAGCATGCAATAAGGAAAAAGTTATGTATCAATCCATGTTTTTTTCGTATTGATCCCTATGTTATTGGAGGGTATTGGTGTGTATCACCGGGTTTTCCCCGTATCTATGATTAAATTTTCAGGAAGCACCCTTTTTTATCGATTTCCTTTGTAGTTTACATTTTTGGCCCACCCGCAGTACACCAAGTAGGACACGTGTTGCTTAAAAATTAACATGGCATGGTTCTGGGGTAAACCAGCACCCATCACCCTATACTTCTCCCTGAGTCGATTGGGCAGCTCGCACAGGATGATGTCGGGCACCATATCGATGCAAGCGTATGTAGGTTGGGTTCTGGGAGTGGGTGTTCTTCTGTGAGCGGGTGTGCTTCTGTGAGTGGGTGTGCTTGTGGCGGCGAGCGAGGGTAGGTTGTCTGGGAGGAAGCTTTCCTCCTGTCTTGGTCGCCGTGTTGTCTCCTGGCGTGGTCTTGATGGGGTTGTCATGTTATCCTCCTTGTGAACGGCATACATGTACACACATTCTTCTGGTGGAGGGGGTGCGCTTGGTGTTGGAGGGGGGTCGAAGGTCTCATTCATCACATCCATGCCACCCTCCTGCTCCGGCGTCGGGGATACAGGGGCATGAACACCGAGCAAATTATGTATCTCCGCTATGTCAGTCTCTATCTTCTCCATCCGTTGATCCATCTTCTGCATCCGTTGATCCATATTTAGCATGGTCTCTAAAAGCAGATCTATCTTTACCAGCATAGTAGAGTTCCCGGGGATATCCACACTTAACCCATTCAGCATGCGTTCTAACGAGATGGTTCTTGTGCAGCAATGCCTGTTAAAAGTATTTCAAAGGATCTCAGCATGAGAATTAAGGAGATGTACACGAGTGAACACCGAATTGCAGATATCCAACGCTGGTTAGCTGCTTCTGGCCTCGTTGTGCCATCAACCACCGTGTGCTATCATGCAAGAGAAATTGTGCCTAAGATTGTGGAATACATCACACGTGAGTTCCCAGATGGTCACCGTTTCTACCAGGACAACGATTCGAAGCACACTGCGTCAACAGCGCATATCCAACGCTGGTTAACTGCTTCTGGCCTCGTTGTGCCATCAACCACCGTGTGCTATCATGCAAGAGAAATTGTGCCTAAGATTGTGGAATACATCACACGTGAGTTCCCAGATGGTCACCGTTTCTACCAGGACAACGATTCGAAGCACACTGCGTCAACAGCGCATATTCTTGAGCGCGGTATCAACTGAGTGAAGACCCAAGCGGAGTAAGTGCGGTAACCGTGTCTCATTTTTTCCACCAGTTTATACTGTGTACTGTATCTCTTTAACTAATTGTCCTTTTTTTCCCCCTCCAATGACAGATCGCCAGACTTCAATCCTATCGAAATGGTCTGGCATCAGCTGAAGGACCATATCCGAAAGGTCGTGAAACCCTCCAAGAAGGATGAGTTGGCGCAAGGCATAATGAGTTTTTGGAACGATGTACTCACCGTGGAACGATGCAATAAATATATTGACCATATTGCGACTGTGTTGCCCATTGTGACCGCGCGTAATGGGCAAGCATCAGGAAGGTAGTATGGTATAGTACTGTACTGTAGTATTGTAAGTACAGTATGATACAGGTAAGTATGGCACATATTTTTTTTCCCCTGAGAGAGCAGCACTAGCCATCTGGTTACAAAGTATTTGACAGTATTCACAGTTTACAGTAGTTCAACTGTAGACTAGTTTGACAGTACTAACTGCATACTGTAGTCCAATATGGAGTAGCTATACAGTACACAATGCCATAATATGCACCTACAGTAACTGCACAGTTGTTTTATTTCCTGAGAGAGCAGCACTAGCCATCTGGTTACAAAGTATTTGACAGTAGTCACAGTATACAGTAGTTCAACTGTAGACTAGTTTGACAGTACTAACTGCATACTGTAGTCCAATATGGAGTAGCTATACAGTACACAATGCCATAATATGCACCTACAGTAACTGCACAGTTGTTTTATTTCCTGAGAGAGCAGCACTAGCCATCTGGTTACAAAGTATTTAACAGTAGTCACAGTATATAGTAGTTCAAGTGTAGACTAGTTTGACAGTACTAACTGCATACTGTAGTCCAATATTGAGTAGCTTTACAGTACACAATGCCATAATATGCACCTAACTTTTTCACAATTTTTTTCTTTTCCGGTCTTTTCAGAGAAAAAAAGGATGGAAAGGGGGGAGGGGGGTTATCATGTGTACATTGTGTACAGTAAAGTGTATCTAAAGTGCAGTCATGGTGTACTGTACACCATACCTCCCCTCTCTCAATGAACTACACAGAATGAGGAAGAAGATAAAGACGGAAAATTGTATATTATTATTATATATATATATTACTATATATTATATATTATTAATTAATATTATTATCATCAATGTGCATTATTCATGATTATCCACCGGCCATCAATTTTCATCTGACAGAAGGACTGAATAAAGACGGCATTTTGTATTTTTCATGATTATTTGTATTTTTGTACTTTTTGTTCCTGATAAAATAAAATAAATATTTCTTTACACTCATGATAATCATAATCATTGACCACCCCCCCCCCCACACCTACACCAAAGAAAAACAAAGAATTACAAAAAGTGGTATTTTACTGCATCAACAACATGAATCAGATTATGTTTTTTTAACTCTCAATTTCACAGTTCTGTGCAAATCAGATTTACATATCAAATTCGAGAAGGGATTATCACAAGCGTTAACGTTAATAAAGCCTCAAAGGGTTGGGGGGCTGATGGGTGAGTCATGCGCAGTAATCATCAAAGAGGATTACAGAGACTCAAAGCCAACAATAGGAAAATTAATGAATGGTAGACATGCAGGCACAGAGAGGTGATGCTCGGCTAGGGATGGACGATTAAAAACACAATGACAAGCTTTAGAAACGGAATGGCTCTGTAGTGGTGTGGATAAGAAAGATGTTCAAATCCTTGAGCGAGCCTTGTGTGTGTGCGTGGGGGAGGTGGGTACAGGGTTCAGCTGCATGAAGGATTAGCTGTGCTGCAGTTCAAAGAAATTACATATTTTCAAAAGGCAGGTCATCATAATAATTTGATCCCTACACCCCCAAATACATAAAAAGCACACAAATCAACCATGTGCAGTCAGTCAAACGCACAGTGTCGCAGTCAAAAGCTGCAGCACAGATTGAATATCGTAATGTCAAGATGATTTAGGCAGGCTTGTGGAGAAAATTAAAATAAAAAATGAGGAGAAAAAAAAAATATATATTTTTTTTTTGGTCACTCACTCTTGAACTTCCCAAGCAAGCAGTGGTGAGGTTATAGACGCATGCGCAGTAATCATCAGCTACAGTATGTAGCAAGCAGGAATGTGATTGAAACCAGAAAGACACACATTAAAAGGAATTGTGTGGGAGAGGTGTACTGTACTGTAGATAAGAAGTTGAAATACTGCAGTGCAGTGCAGTAAATTATCCTGTGTGTGTGGGGGCGAGCGAGGGGAGAGCGCTGTATATGCCGAAATGTGATACTGTTACAGTACACGCCTGTGCGTTTCAACAATTTTCAAATGAGACATACAGTATTGCACATGCATTTATAAATATGCAAATTTACAATTACTGCGCGCGCACACGAAGACTGTGTACTGACGTAGGTTGAACTGATAAAAGTATTAGACATTGAAGACAACAACTCGCAAACGCCCCCCTGAGTTTTTAGACGGTATTGCAGTATTGCAGACAGCGCTAATAAAATGCTAATTTTACGAGCGCTAAAATACCGCAACATATTACGGGAAAAAAATACTGCATCTGCCCGTGGTTATCAAAGTTGCGCCGATTCAGCCGCATTAGGACACTGTACAGGTGAAACAATTCGAACTGGGACCGATGAGATGTACATGGGAGGTATGGACCAAGTCTAAGAGCACATTTAAACTTATATCAACCACATCACAACACAACTTAATCCACTTTTTAACAATCCAAATTCCCTCCCAGGATTGTGATACCAAACAATTTGACAACGTGATTGGTGAAAAATCTGGCGCTAATTAAATACTAGTGATCACTTAAAATACAGTGACTATATAACACACATATAGTGATTCAGAATAATATAGTGCCTAAAAATAGTGCAATAGTGAAAAAAAGTATAATATAGGTTGTAACCCCCTGCTCAGACCCTCTGGAAGGGACTGTCTTCACTGGTCCCAGATGATCAATATGTATTTTCTCAACCCAGGGGGAGCATGTAGGGAAAGAACAACAAAGAAAAAAACACACTAAGTGCAAACAATTTTGTTCAAGGGTGATATATGATGCTTGGCCCCTGTGTGCTCCCTACTCACAGAAAGTTAGTAGGATAAGTGCAGTGGCGGGATATGTGAAGTCAGGTGGATATCACTGGACATATGCAGGAAGCAGCTAGAACTGGGATGTCAGTTGCAAACGTACATGGAAAGATAAAAACAGACCTCCATGGTGCAGATCAATGGTATAGGGATAAACTTTATATAGTATTAAAATGTGCACTCACAATGTTAAAAATCAATATATGCGTTATTCACTGTATAAGTGATAAGGAGTGTAAGGGTGGTTGCCGCAGCTCACCGCACCGCCGCCGTCTCGGATGGGCTTCTCCACAGTCTCCCCGTGGCTTCCTCTGCACTGTATCAGCGTGGGAATCTCCTCCAGCGATGTCTCTGACGCGATACGTCACTTCCGGTGGGCGCGATCAGCTCCGTCGCGTCACTTCCGGTTCGGCAGCAGATTGACAGCTTGCAGCACCAATCCTCTCACTTCCTGGGCGGGTCCACTCTACGCGTTTCGCCAATAGAATGGCTGGCTTCGTCAGGAGTATGGAACCCCCCTTTAGTGACAGCTTATATACCCTATTCAATCACTGGTTTTATTAACCTCTGCAGTGCTAGTTTGAGGTCTGTGGACATGGTTGGATGTATTCACATTGTCATCATAAAAAACAAGATAGAATGGGGGGATTAACTGGTATAGTGAGCCCAGTAGAAAAATTAAGTACTGTATGATTAAAATAAGCTTGATGAGGTGGGGAGAAGATAAGAGGTATACAAATTATGCAAATATTGATCAAATTGATTCATAATAAAAAGTTGATTTAAGAAATTTGCAAAAACAGTATATATAATATTTAAAAATTCTATTATAAAACATCTATCATAAAGGATTAATTTAATTATAAAAATATATATTATTTGTATTTGTTCAGTGATAGGTTTAAGCCCATCTGCATAGTGATAAGGATGTGAATACCCCAATGATAGGAATTACAGCATATTACAGAATCGGCGCAGTTATACAACATCTGTTAAAGGGATGATGCAGTTACAGCATAGAGATTATTCCAATTAGTTAGGTGACAATGGTACTCAGTATATATACTTTATATCTTGGTTCCATAAAAACTTAATGATTATTTTCGAACAGACATATGTACAATTAAATCTCTTATAACATACACTGAGACTACAGACTTAACTTAAGCTAAAAAACATATGAAGCTAAAAGACATAAACGACGCATATGGTACCGGAGTTTTCCTTTTTCACCTGAGGAGGGAGGAATGGAAGGGAAAGAAAGGCACATTAGAATAAGGAGGAAGTCCGTGCAGTAGTTTATTTCAAAAAGGGAGCCATATCTATTTCCATATTAAGGCCTCTGGGATGGAGGGATCTTAGTTTGTGGATCCAGAAGGATTCTCTTTTGATGAGTTCAAGATTCCTATCTCCTCCTCGCCAGTGTTGTTTGACCATTTCTATGGGCATGTATGTTAATCCTTTAGGGTCTCCCTGATGTTTTTCTAGGAAATGGTTCGGAACACTATGAGTGGCTAGTTGCCTTTTGATACTACTAAGGTGTTCTAGTATCCTAGTTCTTATAGGTCTTTCTGTTTTGCCAACGTACTGCAGCTTGCATGGGCACTCCAGGACATAGATTACATGATCACTCCTACATGTTAGACATGATTGTATTTGAAAAACTTCCTTTGTCACATTTGAACAGAACTCCGTTTTTCTGTCTGTTTTGAATTCACATGCCCTACATTTGTTGCCGCCGAAAAAAACCTTTCCCTGTTTGAAGCCAACTTTCAGAATTGGTGTCACTCTTTCTTAATGCACTGGGTGCCAATCTGTTCTTAAGATTATTTGCTCTTCTAAAGATGATATTAGGCTTCTCAGGAATGGCAGTACCCAAAATAGGGTCATTTCTGAGGATGTCCCAGTGTTTGTGAATGATGTTCCTTATGACCTTGGCTTCTCCACTATAATTAGTGATGAAGGCAAAGTCAAATTCCCTATTTCTCTCTTTCTTTTTAGCCTTGCTTTTTAGCAAATCATCACGATTAATGCCCTCCACTTTCCTTATTGCACTATTCAGCTTGTCTTCCTTATATTCTTTCTCTACAAATCTTTTTTTGAGATATTCCGCCTGTTCAAGGTATACATTATTATCACTACAGTTCCTTTTCAGTCTGATCAATTTGATCAATTCAAAGCTAAAAATATTTGGACCATTGCCGACATTACATAACGGGAAAGTCCTTAGTTTTCAGAAGCTACAAACCAGATATTAAACCCCAGATCTCTCTATGTTTAAATAATTACAGATTCGGCATTACCTGCAAAACTTTTCCCCCAAATTAGAATTCCCTCCTGTGAAGAAAATGGGCGTAATAATAAAGGCAGTGTGCTCAGCTGGTTACCTCTATTTAGTATTGGGGATGAAGGGGTTAATTTTTCATGCACTGTACATGTCTTATTTTTCCCCTTGTCCCTTGTTGTCCCCATTTGGCAGGATAGTATGAGCTTGCAGTATAGTACACCCCAAGCACACACATATGAAAAATATAAGTGTGAGATAAGGGGAACATGTATTTTCAATAAAGTGTATTTTTGCTATAGGGACAAGCAGGATGAGGTTTTTTTCTCTCCTGTCATTAAAATGCACACAAGAACCAAATGTTTTGACACCTATGAGCTGGGTCACTTGTCTATGCAAGCTTCAAAGGTAATATGCTGGCCCACACCTGTAAGTCTCTCTGGAAGTTGCATATCAAAATACCCAGAGTCAGGTGGGTGTGAATTGGCCAGATGGATGCTAAATAGGAAATCCTGTTGACCATTTGTGCTAGCTCACTTCCTGAGTTCCCCCTTCCAGCCTGAGAGGGGACAGGTAAAGAGGGGAGTGCACCTATGCTAAGTAGCCAAGGTGGCATTGTCGCACATGCTCTGTGTGAACAGGAAATCCCTAGAGTGGCCACTCTCCAAACTGTGGGTAAGTAGGGGATTGGGGAATGAGAACTTTCCCACGAGGGGGATTGGGTGGGTATGGTGGCGATAGGCTTTCAAACCCTATATATATCCCACCCAGGCTATCCCCATTGTCTTTCGTTTTTCATTCTACCATGTGAGCGGATTTCCAACACGCTTCTAATAGCGGAGAAGATCAGCAGCACATTCCTGGAATGCAAAGAGTCTTATTACATCGGAACCAAGGACAAAACTCTCCGTTAGGACACTGTGATTGCTGGGGGTTACCTGATTAACACCAACGGACCAGAAAAGACTTTGCACATTCGCAGAAGGATTGGGCTGGCAATTTATTCCCTTGCAAAAGGACTACATTTTAAAAGACAATCTTCTGGTGCTTTGCACCTTTCTGGACATTATCCCCTGTTCCTATACCAGTAAGTGTAATTATTATGTGTATTCTACAGTTGTCGTGTGTTTGCCTATCAAGGGAATAAATCTCAGTTTATTTTGCTCAACTTGTTCTGCTCAATTGGGATCCACAAAATATAAATTTGTTAATAAGTGTGTCCATCGTGACACCCCCTCTCTCAAATGTTGAAGTATTATGTAGAAGAGGTACTTACCAGAAAGGCCTGATCACAAAAATCGATGCGAGTATGGAGGCAACGGAGGGCACCGCTGATCATAATTATATGCTCAAATGGGAGCCGATCTAAATCTGGAAATTGATACAGATGACTGGAAGATATTTGGGAGTTTGCCGCAAAAACCTCTATTTGTACAACTATCAAAGAAAATATTTACAAAATTCTAGATCACTGGTATCTCACCCCAAGTCATCTGAAGCAGATCTACCCGGCAACTTCAGACTTGTGCTGGAGGGGATGTGGACAAAGAGGTGACATGGTCCACAGTTGGTGGTCATGTCCAGCGATCAAGAAGTATTGGACCACTATCAATACTATTATTAAAGATGTAAGAGATCTTTTAATTCCCTTAGACCCTTTCACCTTTCTCCTGGCAAAACCAGTTGAAGATATAAGCCGGCCTATGAGGAGGCTAGTATCATTTATACTGATGGCAGCTAGATGCGCCGTGGCGACTTCCTGGAAGAAGATTGCCCCCCACCCCCCTCTAGGTGGATTGTAGAAAAAAGAATAACCGAGGGGATGCAGATGAAAAACATGACAGTGTTCCTAAAACTTTCTACAGACGAATTTTTTAAAATATGGGATCCTTGGCTGGGGCACTAAATGTAACACCAAATTTAATAGAAAACAGTCAAAGAGAAAACCGAAACGGTCGTGGGGAAGAGGTCGGCTTCCCCCCTTCTTTCCCTCCACCTTCCACCCCCCCCCCCCCCCGTCCTTGGTTGTCCTCTTTCTCTCTGTGTTCTTCGGCTTTGTACTTTTTACCCTGCAATATAGTATATAAATCACCCTGTTAGAACTGAGCCTCCAACAGTAGCTGTATTTAATGTCTAATCATCTGCAAGTTAAGCATATCAAGAAAATAAGCACATAACTAAGAGTGTTTGTATGATTATTTTATAGTATTCCTTTGATATTATTCTTACTTAATGTATAAGAATGTTCGTTCAGTAGTATTGTTGGAGCTCCAATGTCTGTGATTTATACTATGCGGAAAACTAATAAAACTATTTGAAATAAAAAGAAAGGTCACTTTAGCGAGAGATGTGTGGACCCATTTCCAGAAGTCCTGGAGTTTCTGGAGTTTGAGATCAACTGCAGGGACCCAAGAGGACACAACAGAGGATGGAAGGTGTCAAGCTTGTGCTTCCCACACAAGCGCAGGGAAAGGGAGGGACCCGATAGCGAGGTGGGGAGGCCACAGGGGACACGAATGGAGTGAGTTGCCGCGCAGCTGGGGATCGGCACACGTAGTCACGCCACCACGCCATGCACAAGATAATGTGCGACGCGTCCGGAGGTGCGGTGCCTGGCTCAGAGACACGAGTGATCCAGCTCCATGTGTGCGCATGCTCAGGCACCAACGTGGGGGTTGAGGGAAGCCAACTCTTCAGCATAGGAGTCTGGAACGGGAACCAGGAACTAGGAACATGGAACAGGAACATGGCACTAGGAACATGAACATGGAAGGAGCCGGGGAGGTAGAGTCCTGAGCACAAGGTAACATCCACAAGGGAATTGCTTCTTGGAGGACGTCCAGCCTCCATAAAGGCATAGTGGCAGAAACAGCAAGGTGCAGCGAAACTAAATATAACATAAGGGTTCTTAGTCTAATCCAATGGCCAAGGAATTATAAACCTGCTACCACGTCAAGGTGAACCCTACTAAGCAGGTACCTACACTACCCGACGGTAAACTAACCTCAGTAGTATATGAGTGACTGTCCCAGTCTTCCAGATTCCAAAGGAGATAAGTAAAGGTCCCAAGGAGGTCCAGGCAGGAACAGCATGTGATGATAGTAATAGCAGGCACCAGGGCAGGCAGCAAATGACTAATAGCAAAGAGAAAGTCAAAGAGAGGCTTACTTCCTGTCAGGAGGAGGAGGGCAGGATTTTCCAGGAAGCAAGATGGTGTTGTTTGCTTCAGAATCCTTAAAGACACAGGATCTTGACTCACAGCTAGAGGGCGGCGATCAGAAGAAAACAGGCACGGAAGGAACACGCTGCAGGGGGCGTGTTCAGTGCATCATTACAGAAGGATAGCAAGGTGGTGCCCATAATCACAGAAGAATGGGGATTCTTCAGGAGTGTTTTATAGAGCTTCATGCAAACTCAACAAAAGATAGAAGATCCATCCAATTATCCTTCTGTTCGGATACAAAGCAATGAAGGTACTGTTCAAACGATTCGTTGGTCCATTCTGTTAAGGCATTAAGCCATTAGACGGTGGATGGTATGCTGATGGTACACTAGTGTAGAACCCTCTCCAAAACTTGGAAACAAACTGTGATCCCCAGTCTTAGATCATCTCCAAGAGTACTACTATCAAGCAGAAGATTTCCCTGATGAAAATTTCTGAAGTTCAGAAGCGGAGGGTAATTTTTTCTAGGGAATTCAATATACCTGCTTAGTAAAGTAAGAAGATTGGTATAAGTGGCACACCAATATTAATAAAGGTAAATTAATGATGTTTTCCCTTTTGGTGCTCACCTTCTGCTGATCCCGGCGTGTTAAAGCAAGATCCCAAAGTGGTAGTAGGTAAAGGTTTTAGAAAAGTATACAAAAGACTTGAGTAGAGTACAAAAACTTCTGTTTGTATTCAATTCATCAGAGCCAGTGAACACAGTGACGTTTCAGTACCAAATGTAATTTCCTCAGACTAAACGCGGTGTTTGGTCTGAGGAAAGGACATTTGGTCCTGAAACGTCACTGTGTTCACTGGCTCTGATGAATTGAATATAAACAGAAGTTTTTGTACTCTACTCAAGTCTTTTGTGTGCTACTTCTAAAACTTTTACCTACTGCTTAGTAAAGTGATCAAACACTACTAGAATAGTAGCCATGCCTTGAGAGGGCAGGAGTTCAACAATATAGTCCATTGAAAAAAAGAAAAATGATAGCGCACTGCAAAATAAAGGGCTGGAGGCAAAAAGTCGAAAAAATTAAAATGCTTTAATAAAGATGCATAATAGCTTAAGCTAAGGGAGAACAAAAAAGAAAAAGGATATCCCTAACGCGTTTCACGCCTTAGTGGCGCTTTATCCCTTTGATAAAGCGCCACTAAGGCATGAAACGCGTTAGGGATATCCTTTTTCTTTTTGTTCTTCCTTAGCTTAGGCTATTATGCATCTATATTAAAGAATTTTTATTTTTTCAACTTTTTGCCTCCAGCCCTTTTTGTTTTGCAGTGCGCTATCATTTTTCTTTTTTTCTATTGTTACCCTCTGGATCGACGCACACCATTCCTGAGATTGTTTGGAGACCTTCAAGGAGTTCATATGTGAGTTCGCTCATTTTCCTTGCCCCTTTATAATAATAATTTTTATTGTGTTTGTGATGATTTTGTCGTGCTCCAGCCTATAGACCTAGGGGCTTCTGACCTGGTTTATGGGATTAGTTTACCTATATGTGGGCTCACTTCCGTATTCCTGGGTTTAAGTTGTTCCCCATCATTAATATTAGGTTTATTTTTTTTTGGGGGGTTATGGTCATTTATACATCCTGATTATCAGCTAAATTGCTGCCATCGTTTTGTGTTTTTGAACCACCCATATGGAGATTTCCTTCTCTTTTTTTGCTGGACAATACAGTCCATTGCCTAATGGCTCCAAGGCCGGTCAGGGATTGGCAGTGGTAGGACTAAGCCGCAGGGAAGAGTTCTGGGTACCTTGGATTGAGCACACACTCTTTGACATCAATCCGGTCCATCTGGCCTTGCAAGTCCCAAGTCTCTAAGTCTCTTAGTTTCTTCTGTGTATTCCATATTTTAGTGGTCAGTGAGAATTGTGATCGATGAACTAGTTCATTCCAAAAGATGATGCCATTCTTTAAGTGCCATCTTGATGGCGAGAATCTCTTGAATTTCCAATATCATAGTATCTCTCAGCAGCAGAACATTTCTTAGAAAATAAGATGCAGGGTGTGTAATCTTTCTTGAAAGTCTTCTCGTTGAGAGTTAACCTCTTCTGCCCCCACATCGGAGGTGTCGACCTCAAGTAAAGTAAACTGAATAGCAAAACTTAGTAAATACAGTCTTGACCTAAATGCTTTTATATAGTAAGTTAATATGGTCTTGCAAAAACATACAAAACGTATGGACTAATGTATATGCAAGTTATCACCAGCTGTGTATCATACCATATTCAAAACTCTGTAAGAGGACCATACCATACATGGCTGTTTCCACTCTTTTGCAAACTAAAAAAATTGATGTGGCAGAGAGCATCAGGCTGCACTTATAGTCCTTGCTACGGCGATGCGACGGCAATGCTGACGTCACGCTGCGGTCGCTGAAAAATCAAATGTAATTGACTTTCAGCGATCGCGACCAAGCCTTCACTCCGTCGTGCCGTCACATCGCTCCTACTATAAGCGCATGCAACGGATTCAATACATTTGTTTTGACGCAACATCACCGTTGCCGGGACTATAAGCTTCTTCTATTTCCAGCCATGTGTGTCTCCCTGGGAAAGTACAGTAATATCACTGCTTAACAACCTATTTCTCAGTAGTCATTATCAAACAATAGTTACTTTTTTTTTTCATTTAAGATATCTTACCAGGAAATATAAATTGAGATAATACATCTTGGTTTCTAAGCACATACAGTAGTGAAAAGTGCAATTTGCCCAAGATGAATTATGACTTAAGTACACTGTGCAACATGGTGCAGCAGCAGAACACATCTTTTATTTAGAACTGGTAATAAACACAAATACACACATGCAGGAAGTATGCAGTTGTCTTTCTTGTTTTAGATCTCTCACCAATATTAACCCACATTAAATATCAGGTTTTTTTTTTTTAATCAAAGTTAAGATGATAATACATACTACATACTGTATGATGCATACGGTTTCAAGATTACTGTCTCATGTTATCTTATGTATCCTTTTAGGTTCCTAAAATTGAGTCATTCTCCAGTCAGAATGTCATTAACAAGTTGACTTTCATCACAATTATCTCTATGTTTCTATAGCTGTAGCATAACGTATACGTGTATAATACGGGTAAATCAAAGGACTGACCCACCAGGCGCTCAGAAATGGCAAAAGCTGCTCGTTGGTATAGTAACAGTTATTACTTAGAGTTGGGACTTTCGGCAGTGATACACCACAGTTAATAAAGAATATGATGCATGAGTAATAACTTTTCAGCAACAGGCTCCCTGTGAGCACCATGTAGTTGTAATGAAAAGACTCACGTGAGTGGGACTGGGGTGACCGGTTCCGTGCCTGTATCGTCCTTCCTAGAATGATGTAACTTCTCCTGCTCGTCAGACTTTCTTTGGAGCTGTATAGAGGTAAGATGCGTCCCCACAGCTTCACGAGTAGCCGAAGATTTCTTCACCGCCAACCCTGTATCGCTCCCTCGCGGTGGGTGGTCACCTGACCGGCGGCATCCGTGGAACTTCCGGGTCTGTTCACAGAGGAGAAGTCGCAGCTCGGCGTGCAGGCGATGATAGATAGCACAATGAGAAATCCTCCCTTTTGGGGTGAAAGCGCCGCACAGCCCAATAAATCGATGAAGGCTGATAAGTGACTTTAAGACATCTTTATTGACACGAAGTGCAAGCGGATCCTCTGACGCGTTTCAGCCTATCAGGCCTTTGTCAAAAGAGTTTGACAAAGGCCTGATAGGCTGAAACGCGTCAGAGGATCCGCTTGCACTTTGTGTCAATAAAGATGTCTTAAAGTCACTTATCAGCCTTCATCGATTTATTGGGCTGTGCGGCGCTTTCACCCCAACCGGGAGGATTTCTCATTGTAGCATAACGTAATTAAATTGGCCTCAAAGGTAGCGCCTTGAACTAAAAACACATGTAAATATACATTTTTCCACTATAAGTTGATTGCTGCTAAGGAAATGTTTATATGTTTAGAAGTACAGTAAGCTGTAAACGCATCTGTAATTATTTTAGATTCAGTTTTCAATATAAAGAACATTATTGTATTTTTTTTTTTTTTTTTAAATACTAGCAACATGTCCCAATTCAATTCTATGGTGGCAAACAACCAAACACACACTGAGAGACTAAGCATGGCTTTCACTAAAAAGGCTGCAAGTAAGTCTGCCAAACAGAAAATAGGAACTCAGGCCAGCACTGGAATAGAAAAAAAAAAACTTAGTTTGTAGCTACAGTATAAATGAGCACAATAGACTAATGAATAGTGCCTAGCACAAACAGGACTTTTCTTCTTGAAAATAACAGAGCCCTATAATTCAATGCCTTAAAGATGTTTGATTTGTCTTTATAGCATTGAAATTATTCTTATAATTATAGCTTTATGGAATAATTATTCTAAATTAAGATACTAACATTAGATTTGGTCTTCGCAGCAGTTTCGTCGCCACATCCATATTTCAAGCTGTAAATGAAAATAAGTAAAATATCAATTGAACGTTGTGCTTATGAAGTAAAGTAAAGTGCACAATTTGAGCTACACTGTACAATTATTTCTTGACTTTTCTTTTCAAATATTTAACCCCCTACAGACATTATTTAAAAATGTTGTACAATGTCACTTAATAGCTACTAAATAATATGTTACAAATGTGAAAGTAGGTATTCAGCAGAGGTGATTAAGGCAAGTGCATTTCTCCTATTTTTAATGAACAGCATTACTTGTATAACAATGCCTGTGGTTTAATCTATGCAATCTTCACATACAATTCATATTTGTTCTTTTCAAACAAAAGACATATACTGTAGGATATAGAAAAAGATCATATAAGGAAGCCTTTTAGAAAATGTATTTGTTTTATATGAAGCTCATATTGTCCCTTTCTACAAAAAAGGTCTCTCTCATATTTCAGGGTCTGGATGAAAGTAACGCCACCTTTAGGTAAGTCAGGAGCCATGTTATTTGAAGCTAGGTTAGTGCTAATTTATCCTGACATTAAGCCTATGCTAATGAAATAAACAACGGCTGTTATTTTTGTATATGATTAGATTTGTGGATATGCATTAACCTCAGGGAAAATAACATCTGTTACTGATTTTGAACCCGGAGTAAACTAGCCCTCGTAGGATCAAAGTGCACTAATGCCAGTGACATATATGAATCATAAGGTATACTTAGTTTTTCACACATAGCTTCTCCATTTTGGCTTTATTTTTGTTAAATAAATCATGACACAGTGTAATATGTCATGTGTTGTTGTTCATCTGAGGTTGTATTTACCTAATTTTAAGACCTGCTAAGGAACAGATGATTGTTATGACTGATGCAGCAGCCGTTATTAGAACACATCTCGGCGCCGATTTTCAGTTCTCTGCTGTTCCTCACGCAGTATGAACGCGGCCAATCGCGCCAGGCACCCGCGCTAATCGCGGATGTTTTGTTTGAATTTCATGGATTCTGTTTCTTCGTTTGCAATAAAATGGATGAATTGTAATGTGTACAGTACTGTGCTACTGTGCTACTGTGTCAATTTCATGTTTTTAATAGCCAGAACACTAAAATTCAATTTTCTGCACTCGCCGCGCTCGCATCTTAGTGCGGGAAGGCTGGAATTCATCCCGCGGTTTCAAATTGGGATTCCGATGTACATGACGCGTGAAGTGTTCGAATAACGGCCGCTGCATCAGTATGTCCTGATATGTAAAACCATAGAATTCAAAGAGGGTGTACTTTCTTTTTCACACAACTGTATATATCTGTCAAAAGGAGTGCTTCTGTGTGTGGCTAAATGTACATTGGCGGCCGCCTTTATTCTCCTGCAGCCGCCACCGCGGGTATTTCAAATGTGCGGGCAGACGCGTTTTTTTTTTATTACAGTCGGCGCTAGTTTCGGTGCCGCAGGCACTCCATTGTTCAGCGCGCCTGCTCCATTGTTCAGCGCCATTAGCGGCCATTAGCGCTGAACGGGAGATGGGCTGGCACGCGGCCGAGATGCGGCTGAGTTCGGAGGCTGAAAAAAAAAGCCCCGAACCATTGCGGGTAAGCTGTAGGATAAGCTTAGCCGCAGCAGTATACAACAAGAAACGAAGAAGCCCAAAGCTACATCCAACATGACAAAAATACACAGTAAAATACCTATATATTCTCTTAATAACCATCAATTGTTCTTATAGTATCAAACCATAGTATATATCACCGAAATAGTGAAATCCTGCAGGAGAATTTAATTACACTTGTGTCAGCAGTGAGATGGCATAAAGTCCCGCAAATGTTGCAGTTTTATACAGTCTATTCCCATAGGGAAAGAACCCACTTCTGGTTTCAAATCTACTTCCGTTCGCTTTAGTGCTAGGGGTATCTGTTCCTGTAGTGAAGGCACCCGCTCCCGATTCAAGGTGTCCACACATCGTGCCCCACTCTGTTTTAGCAGCTCAATCTGAGGTGATCTCCGTTTCGGAAACAGCTGAGGGGGAGGCTCAAACAAAACAAAAAAAAAGGGAGCAAGTAATGCAAGTTAATATTTTATAGAAGGAGAAAATGCAATAAGTAATACATGAAAATAGAACAAAAAACAGGATAAGTTGCCTGGAAAAATAGTAGAAGCCCAATTCAGAGGATTATGCAGTCCTTCGTCCATCTCCTTGAAGTTTTTCCACGAGTCCCTGGGAAGCTCAAGGGAAGTTGGTGCCTAGGTATACCGCTGCACCGTCTCTCTGCTTGGGTGCCACTCCCCCGTGCGCCGGACACCGAGGGGTCGTGCTAAATGCTGGGAAAGAACCTGGTGCTGCGGCTGGCGTGCTCCTCTCTCTGGAACCCGAATATGATGTAAACACGGCTTGTTTCCGGTCTGACATTTCTGGGAATCCCCTGGGCTGGATGCTGCGTCTAGCCAACAGCAGCAAACGTTGCAGACACTGTTCCAGTGAAAAAATCAAAGTACAGATGCCACGAGTATTAGAACACTTGTACCTGGGAAATTATTGGGCAGTCTCACAGTAAATGCCTCAACATTGCTGCAACATTGTCTCAACATTTCTGTGAGATTCTTAATGGCCCATTGGATTAACACAGCAGGGGTCCCTGCTGTCCCATTCAAACTCAAGGCAAGAGTTCTAATCCTCGTGGCTGCATATATAACTGGAACAAACAGATGGCCCCTCACACTTCATAAAGTGGGTTCACTTTCTCTGTTCCTAAATCTGACACCCCATGTCCTAAAAATCCTTTAACAATGTTGGCACTCAGAGATAACGTCACCGCATAGCCTGAAGCCAGAGTAGTTTAACAGTGGCACATAGCTCAAATTGAAATAGGTTCAATGGCAATTGAAAACGTTCAAATGAATAAGTTGAAAAGGGGACACAGTGAGACCAGTAGAAAATAGCACAAAGTATTATCCAACGCTTTCGTAGCAGGTGCTACGTCATCAGGACTTTCCTGCTGATACCAGTGCATCATTTTGCTAGGGGTTTGTGTGTTAATAGTTTTTTTCCTAGTAAACAGAGACCACAAACTCTGCAGGTAAGACTTGAAACTGTTTTTGGTGGTTGGAGTGATGGATTGAAAGGAGATCTTAATCATTTTAGGGATCCCACGGGGAGATAAGTGAGTCCGCTGGATAGCTGTGTGTATTAACCCTTGTCACATACACAAGTCATGGGCTCACAGGTGTGTCGTCTGTTTGTGACACTGAAAAATATCAAATAACACTAAGGTTAGTGACACGGGTGTTAAAACAGTGCTGGCAAGAGACTGCCGAGTTGTGTGAGCAAAATAACATGTATATAGACTATGCAGTTTATATGTTCTTGTCTTAACAGTAATATAAAACAAATCTATGTCAACGTCATCAGGTTTGTAAAGGGTTTAAAAAATATTTCACTGAAGCCCTCAGATGAATTAATCACACTGTCCATGGGTATAGGATGGAATTCAGTACTGTGCTGTCTCGCCAGCAATAACACTGCAATTCAAATCTAGTAGTCTGTAATTAAAGGAAACAATGCGCCACTGTGAGATGGGGCAGCATGGAATTAAATGTCACTGGACACCACTGGATATGAATACATCACTCATTCATAAATCTTCTGATATGATGTCGTTTAACATTTTGTTTTGCTTACTGCATGTTGCCTGTGTAAGTAGAAATGCAATTCAAATATGCAAAGTAGGTTAATAAGTGGTATTACCTTTCCAAACATCTGAACTTTAGAACACATTTTACACATCTCACAATTGAAATTTGTGGAATGAGATAATTTTACCATCACAATAATATTAACATTTATTAAAGTACAGATATAACATTCTTCTGAACATCAAACTGCAGAATAAAAGAGTGAAGTTTACAAGAAAACAAGCTTTAATTGTAATGCCCGGGACAATGGGATGTGCTGAGATTTTGCCAATGTACTGTAATGCTGAGCTACTGTAACATTGTAATGTATGAATGGAAAAAAAATGGAGGCTAAGAGAGCAATTTTTAACATGCCCCTTAGAGCTTCAAAGGTATGCATTTTCTCTATTTTATTGTTACAGTCCTCACTATGCAAAGATGGGGCCAAAATAAACACCAAATTTATTAAGAAAGTAAAATCTCATTGTAAGCGCTAGAGATGTGCAAAACTTTCTCAGAAAATCATGAACCAGAGTGAAATGTGCTCATGCAGGTTGCTCTACAGATGGAATGTAGTCAGAGTTTGCAAGTGATTTGTCGAGAATTCCGTCTTTGTGTGTTGGAATTTTGCTTAATTCTCCAAAATCGCTAGATTTGCTTAATGCTGATACTATAAATAGGATCAATAAACCATGATTCATCCACTGTCTATTGCTATTTTACTCACATCCAGACCCAGAAATGGGGCTTTTACAGTTACAGATGCGGTGTTCGGTCCGTCGTGCCTCCAGGAAAGCTCCAGGTCAGGGCCCCTGCAGCCGTCCTAGCTCTTCCCGACTCCCATATCAGGAGTCAGGGTGTACGTCTAAACTCTCTCTCCCCCAAGAGGAAGAGGAATAGGGAAAGCCCCAATCTCAGGAGATACTGCTTCAGCTACAGGTATTTTGTAGTGCGCATACCTGTGAGGGTCAGGAGAGCTGAGTTGATCTGCAATGGGTTGGAGATCAGGACAGGCTTTTGGTGTCATCTGGTTTTGGTGTCCGCGCCTCCAGCTTCCGTGAGTATCCAGTATTCCTGGAGATGATTCCCACTGTAACACAGTCTCTCATACCCCTGCCCAATTACTGCAGACTGAGGCAGGGATATATAAAACAAGGGGCTTTATTCTGCAGTCACCGTATAGATAGAATTACAGCGATGCAGATGCTGATCAGAGGTTTCCAGGCATCAGGATGGTGCATGGACCTCAGGTCATATTGAGGCTTAATTGTCTGTCTTGAAGCCTTTGTGGCAGCAGATGTTCCCTAGCCCCCTAGGGGCTGGAGTGGGCACACTCATCCCCGGTGGGAGAGACTCACAGCCCTTCCTCCAGTCTCAAACTCCAGACTGGACTGCCCCACAAATTTTTAGTACTTCCCTCTGATATCAAGAAGGGGAGGGCATAGTTTCTTTACCACCATTGGCTACACACACACCATGTCACCTCCTCTTAATCAGAGGCTAGCAGAAAGGGGGGTCAATAGCCCTAGATCATTCTGTCACAGCCTGAAATACCTATCGGGGCTTGTGTGACAGGACGCAGAAAAGCAACAGGACCAGCCATGTTACATATATATTACCTGGACTGACTGAACCTGTCACTAATAATCTGGATAACCCTAGTGGTTCTGCAATGTTAAGTGGAAATAATTTAATATTGCTTGCAAGAATGGACACGCAGAGTAATTACTGAAAGATCTGGAATAAAATTCAAATATTTTGAATACTCCTTGCTTCTTTAGATTGATAGTAATAGAAATACCACCTTGAGCATTAAAAGTACATCTGACCTATATTTGTTAAGAATGTAATGGCTGAAAGAGTATATTTTCTTTGACTGATTTTAATCTCGTCACATTATATTTATATCTAAACGGAGCTGCTAACTGCACCCAAATGCATTGTTAGGCACCTCTTCCACTCTAATGAAGACCATGTCAAACAGCATAAAGACTTCAACTGGCTCAGCTGTGTTATTCAGGGAAAGGCTTAAGATGAATAGTTTTCCTGTACATAAAAATACAGGGGTTTAGATTGTAATTGAAATGTACGTAAGGTTTACTACAAATACAGTAGGAAAAAATTACATACTGTAAACGGGAAGATAAAACATTGATTTTACACATTCAGTAGCATAGATTTATACATTTGTTGCTCAATGATATAACAATAGTGAAAGAACCATTTTGAGGGTGTCTGTCCCAAATTTATAAATGAGGATTGTAGTTTTTGAGAATGTGTATTTTTTTAATTGTTGACATTTCTGTGATTTGGAATTGGAGCGTCCCTTTTATCAATGCAATAAAATTATCCCCAGCTTAAATGACAAGGCCACCAACTCATTTAGCAGCTGGTTAGGCTATAATTAGGGAAATTAATTAGCCTAAAGAAACTAGGCTATGTGACCTGAGTATTCTCTAATACATACTGTATCTGCTCGTTGTCATGACAGCATAATTAAAGAATATTACGAAAGTTGCAGGGACATTTGGTTCCTATTAAAATCAAGGCATATAGATCATTGTAAATGTGTCCCAGACACAAAAACATTATTGCAGACATCAAGCAAGTTTTGGCTGACAAGTTACAGTAGCTGTCCCTGTCATATTGTCTTCTAGTTTATTTCTGACTGGCAAGCCCAATTAGGAATGATTCGATAGCTTTACAGTATATTTACTAAAATGAAGTACTATCGTTGTAAAATTAACGTGATATCTTACAGAGAGAGCAATTGCATCCTTATGGCTTTTTATATAATAATGTAAGAACACTAATGCTTATTTAATTTATATAAGTAATATTCAATGGGAGTTTTGATAGGGTAGTTCTTGATTGGCAGTATTGGTACTATTGCACCTAATGAATAACCCTCTATAATTTAGCAAGTCAGTGGGGTGTGAGCTGTCTTCATGGTACTGTATGACAATCTCGTTGTAAGGCAAATATACTGTATGTCAAGCCAATATACTATGTTATAAGTGATAGTGTTTAATCTACAGTATCTTAAATCTGACAAATCTCTATAATTTAATACCATTGCTGATACAGCATGCAGTTTACATATTGTATGGTGGTATCTACTGTATGGGTTAACAAGAATTATCATCTTGCCACATAAAAATGTGTACAGCACTGCAGGGAAGATGCATGTCTACAGGCTTTCAGTCAGATGTTGTGTTCAGCAGATGCTGGCCCTAGAATAGAGGAATGTTTGAAGTGCCTGTGGCCTGTGCATTTTACTTTTGAATCATGTTACACTTTGACCTGCAGACATTGTGTTTTTACTGGATTACTTAAAACTACAAAAACACTGCACAGGAAAGACCTACAGCATTTTCTGTGCCCATACTTCCCATCTCTGAGTTTCCAGTGTACTATACTGTGCAACCTATTAATTGTGTGATTTATTATTACAATTATAATAGTCTTTAAAGACTAACATACTACTGTACCAACAGAGAGCAAGACAGTTTGTAACGTTAATAGAATCCAATCTATAAACTCCCATGTTTATAACAGCATCTTAATTTACTCAATGCTCTAAACTATTGGACGTCATTTTTTTATTTCTAAATATATATATTTATTTTAAGTGTATGTTTTACATTTATAGTATTTTGTAATGATTTTTTTACAAAACAATATAAACCTATATTATGTAATTATTTAATTATGTTAAAGGTGAGAAAAAATATAAGATTGACAGTTTCCCAGTTGTTCTGATTTTGGTTTTAGTTTTGCCTAATCCCAATTTGCTTTGTTATGAATTACACGATTTTTGGAACATATGAACATTTAGAAAGAAAATAGATGCAAGTGCAATTAAATTGTACTTCCTTCATTATCATTCAACAAAAACACACTTCATAGGTACACATTGGATATGCGCAAGTTCACACAAAATGCATTGAATAAATCTTCACCTGGGACAAAATACTGCAATAGAAGGACATAGAGTCATGTTTATATCCCCCCAAGTGTAAGATGAAAAAGGCCAAGAGAGTAGCTCTCTGGCTACCAGAAATCTGTACCTACTGTATAAACACTTAATTAAAGGGAGTAAGGGACACCTAGTGGATACAAATAAAACAAGAACAGAATGAGAGAAATGAACCTTGTTTTGGGCACTCAGACACCATCTGGATGTGTTGTGAATGATTTAAAATATATAAACTTTAATATCCAAACTTAAAATATTGGGTGTTAAAACAATAATTAAACGCATAAATGATCCACTAGTATGAACATTAAGGTAGATGTTCTTTGATCCTGGTATGCTACTAAAAATGTGAGATCAAGTGGATTTAAATATCCACTGCCCTTATACGAGCACAAACAGTATAGTCTGTCTTAAATTATCACCAGCTGCAGTGTTGATGCCTGGTACAGAAGGCTAACTTAATTCCAGGTCAGTGTATAGTGATGATAGTATCTCAGAGCCCTTGCCTGCTATGCCAACATAAAACAATATTGTTGAAGCCTGATGCCTCACTGATGTAATGACAGAATCACTGTTGTACAGCCAAGGAACCAGTGCCTCATGTGTAAGTATACTGTTGTAATCAGGTCAGGATAGCACAGTAAGTATAGAAGCTCACACCGATGGATACGGTAAAGTGTCTTAAACACCAATTAAATGTTAGTGGGATAACGAGCAGACTCCATGTGAGTCTACTCGTGGTCCCACGAACTGTGGTGACTAAGGCCCGTAATATAGTGTGCGTGCGCTCACGTGCCTTTGCGACGCACGTGCACGTGCCTTTGCGACGCACGTGCACGTGCCGCACACTTTTTGTGTGTGTGCTGTGAGCGACAGTCTTGGAAGTTACTGTGTGTTTGTGTGTATATATGGGTGTGTGTGTGTGTGTGTGTGTGTGTGTGTGTGTGTGTGTGTGTGTGTGTGTGTGTGTGTGTGTGTGTGTGTGTGTGTGTGTGTGTGTGTGTGTGTGTGTGTGTGTGTGTGTATGTATATGTATACTGTATATATATGTATATGTACTTGCTGTCACGGGAGACTCCTGTGGCAGGTAGGATCTCGGTGGCCGGAACAGCACGAGCGTAGTAGGGGTCACAAGCAGGGGTCCGAGGCAGGCGGCAGGTAGCGAAGTCAGGTACAAGCAGAGGTCCGAGGCAGGCGGCAGGTAGCGAAGTCAGGAAACAAGCAGAGGTCTGAGGCAGGCGGCAGGTAGCAAAGTCAGGTAACAAGCAGAGGTCGGCAACGAGGAGACTGGAACAGGACAGGGGAGCAAGGACAGGTCTGGGGGCAGGGACTGAGAACAGGAACAAACAGGGACAAGCCAGATTACCAGCAAGGGCTTTTACTGTGAACAGACTTCTATAATACAGGTACAGGTACAGAAACAGATCAGGAATCAGAAGCATGTGCATTAGGAGTCTGACTTCAAGCAAAGGCAAAAGCAACAGACAGGAAGCAAGCTATAAAGGACAGAGACAGGAGCAACAAGAAAACAGACAGACAGAGGAACCCAGAGCCAACAGAAGGCAGCAGCACACCCAGTGGACAAGGAAGCTATGGCAAGGCAGGAGGTCTAGGCGACCCTGATATTACTCCCCCCTCTCGAGAGCGTTCTCCGGACGATCCTCCAGGCTCTTCCCGGAGGCCTTAATGAAAAGTGGACTCAAGGTGACCCACCTCTGGTGGTTTGTCAGCGGGCAGAGGGTACTCCACAGGTACATTGGTTGCTGCAAGGAACCTCAGAATGGGTGCGTTCAGCCCAAAAGCAGGGGCAGAGACATCAGGAATGTGGGCATCAAGGACGGCTGCAGCCTTTTGACATGAGTCATTGGGGACACAGAGTTCGCTCTCCATGGTCTCCTCTTGCGACTGCCGTTTCGTGGCATCACCCAATGAAAAACCAGCTATTCGAGTTCTCAGCTCTTCCTCCAGCGAGGCTCTGGTTATGCTCAGTGTGGCCTTCAGCTCCTCATGCTTTGGGGACACACTGGGTACTCAAATAATCTTGCAGCATCTTTATTTTGTAGGCAGTCTGGAAACTTTCTTCCTGCAGAACTCGCTGCTTTTTTTCAGCATTCACCCATTTCTCTTTGGTGTCCTGCAGATGTGTACGCAGTTCTCGCAGCTGACTCTGCAGCATATCTTCTGCTTGTGTGCGCCGCTCCAGGGAGACACGTTCTTCTTGCAGCACTCTCTCTGCATTCTGCAGTGCTGTCTGCACATCTAACTTTTCCTGGGTCAACTGTTTCTTCTCCTCTCCTAATTTATGGAGTTTCTTTTCTCCTTCACTGACTTGGACATAGAGATTCTTGCACTCTTGGGTTACAGTTTCAAAACTGATATTTAACCCTTCGAAGATTTCTCTCAATGAACATAGTTCTGTGTTGAAGTGGCAACTCTTCTCCTTAGAGGCTTCCAGCTCTGTAGTAAGCCTGTGAACCTCTTTCTGAGATGCTTCCAGTGCTGCGTCAACTTGAGCCATGAAAGTCTGGTACTGGGCAGAATCAGCGTAGGCCCTCTCCAGCTTACTTGACAAGATCAACCTGTCATTCTCCAACTGATATTTTTCTTTTTCCCAGTCACCCTCTGCTTTTTCCAGCGCTAATTGCATCCTTGACTTTTTTTCTATCAATAGTCTCTTCTCCTCTTCTGATTCATGGAGTCTTTTATCTCCTTCACTGGCTTGGACAGAGAAGTTCTTACTCATTTGGTTTATAATTTCAAACCTACTGTTTAACTCTTCGGAGGCGTCTCTCATAGAACGTATCTCTGTTTTCAAGTAGCATCTCTCCTCCCGAACGACTTCCATCTCTTTTTTGAAGTAACAAACCTCCTCCTGGGAGACTTTAAGCTATGTATTAAGCCTGTCAATTTCCTTCATAGAGATTTCAAGGAATTCGTTACTTTTAGAAGTGAGGCGCCGATTCTCAGCAGCATCAGTATATGCCTTCTCCAGCTCAGCTGAAATGCCATCCAGGTCACTCTCCAACAGCTCTTTTTCTTTCTCCTGGAGAACACACTTAGCAATTGCTGAGGATAGACAGTTTTGTAGTGCAGAATTAGCTTCTTGCTCCTTATCTAAACGTCCATAAAGACAATCAATCGCTTTCTGTGCAGCTTGAAGCGTCTGAGTAGGGGCATTTTTCTTCTCTTCCACTATTCTTGGGATACATCTGTGAGTTGCCTTAAGCTGCAGCATATCTCTTTCATCAAATGCAGACTCTGAGGTTAAATTTGCATTCTTAATTCCTTCTGCAACTTCCACAGTAATGCCTCCCTTCTTTTTCTTCTTCTTCCTTGCTTTGAGAAGTTCTGAAGAATCAGTGGTACTGTGTTCACATTTACTGCTCAAGACTGTTTGAGTGGGAGCCATAATTTCAGACATGGGGAAACCACACTTCCCAAGAAACCAGTAAAGAGGAAATGTGTTTTTAAAACAGAAGCATTAGAATGAACAACAGGAATATTAGACACAGAGAGACACAAGATAGGAGAGCTGACCTTTTGAGACTTTAGCATCAGTCACAGAGATTTATAAATGCAAGGAAAAAACATAGACAGAGAAACCTGTAGTTATATCTGAAACTTTAGAAATCAGGTGTAGGGATATCATACAGACAGAGAGAACCTGCAGTTACATCTGAATCTTTAGATATCAGGCATAGAAATATCATAGACAGCAGGAAACTAATACAGAGAAAACTTGTAGTTAGATCTGAAACTTTTGACATCGGACATAGGAATATCAGACAGAGAACCCGGCAGTCAAATCTGAAACCTTAGATATCAGGCGTAGGGATATCATATGTTGCAGAGAAACAAACTTTAGGGGAACTTGCAGGTAAACCTGAAACCTTAGAACCAATCATATGAAAAACTACAGATTGCAGGAAAAATCACAGTATGCAGTAACAAAATAATAGAAGCACTCTTGTCTTTTGAAATGGGAACCCTGTGAACAGCAGTGGTCCAACCAGTGATGCAGAGACAAGCCTTATCCAGGGAATGAAAAGTCAGAGTCTAAAAGGTGGCAACAGGTATTGCAAGGGTTAACCCAGGCACTGCACAAAAGAAAAATCTCAAAGAAAGGTGCACTAGTCTCTGCAGCAACAGTTCTAGTCAGAAAAAAAGTTTTTTCGTTATGAACGCAATAATTCTTGCAGAACACTTAGCAGCAAAAAAAAAAAACTTTCAAAATCCCAACTTGGATTTCCAAAAAAGAAACGAAAGTACTTATCTTCAACCATGCGGATGTGGTCTGCTGCAGCAGGCAGGAAAGGGTGCAGGCAGAAGAAGAATCTGTTCCAGCGAGATCCAGAAGTGGCCTTTGCTTTCTGTCACGGGAGACTCCTGTGGCGGGTAGGATCTCGGTGGCCGGAACAGCACGAGCGTAGTAGGGGTCACAAGCAGGGGTCCGAGGCAGGCGGCAGGTAGCGAAGTCAGGTACAAGCAGAGGTCCGAGGCAGGCGGCAGGTAGCGAAGTCAGGAAACAAGCAGAGGTCCGAGGCAGGCGGCAGGTAGCAAAGTCAGGTAACAAGCAGAGGTCGGCAACGAGGAGACTGGAACAGGACAGGGGAGCAAGGACAGGTCTGGGGGCAGGGACTGAGAACAGGAACAAACAGGGACAAGCCAGATTACCAGCAAGGGCTTTTACTGTGAACAGACTTCTATAATACAGGTACAGGTACAGAAACAGATCAGGAATCAGAAGCATGTGCATTAGGAGTCTGACTTCAAGCAAAGGCAAAAGCAACAGACAGGAAGCAAGCTATAAAGGACAGAGACAGGAGCAACAAGAAGACAGACAGACAGAGGAACTCTGAGCCAACAGAAGGCAGCAGCACACCCAGTGGACAAGGAAGCTATGGCTAGGCAGGAGGTCTAGGCGACCCTGACACTTGCGTATGTAAATGTGTTTTTACCCCAGCATGAATGGATGTATTTTATTTATTTTACTTTATTAAACCTTTCTAAACACCACACACATACATACACATACACACACACACACACACACACATACACACATACATACATACATACATACATATGTAGCCGGGACCCCCTTTTCCACCCTTTTGTTGTTATGGGTGGGTATGTTGCCGCCATGTTGTGGTTGGCGCCAGCACAGACTTAGCCTAGCAGAGGTTGCGCATGCGCAGAGCGAGGGTGAGAGAAAGCCCGCGAAGGAGGTAGAGCACGACGGGTCCCAGCAGCCCCCGCGGGTCCCCGTGATGCGCCTGGGCAAATGAGGTGCGAGACCAGGAGGAAAAGGAAGTGTTTTGCGCACACGAGAGTTCAGAGTTGGTTGGAGAAGAGAGGAGAAGGAGCTTCGGTGTGGGGAGGCAGACCGCCCCCTACTTAGGCCGCATGCCCCAGGCCCAGTTAGGCCCTGAGTCCCCGTAGAGACAAGCAGAGCTAGGGACTGGCCATAGTTAGGTTACGGTTCCCTTAGTGCCACATTATCACCGTTGGGACAGTTCTAAGTTGGCGGGAGGTCTGGGCGCAGACCCCGCTATCGAGCCGCATCGTGTCTGGGTGGGATCGCCCTAGACACCTACGGGTGACGTCATCTACACCTCGCTGACCCTTTGTGAAGATTGTAGCCGCACCGGGTACTGGAGTGCCCGGCAGGTAATTCTAAAGTGCACCAACGGTACCATTCTTCATTCAGGACACAGTGGCTGCACAGTCACACTCATACACATTCATTGACTCACTGAGGGTGGGAGAACTATTCCCAAGGGGAACTGGACATGGGGTGGGATCACCCGGTGAAGGGAGAAGGGGGGGTAAGCATTCAACGAGACGCCGAGTATAGTGTCTCCTCTAGGGAGGGACACCTGTTGGTATAACATATATGGTTAATGCAAGTAAAGTTTAATGGTTAAGGGATATTGCTGTGTGTGTGTGTTATGTATATAAGTCCTGCAAAGATCCACTTCCCCTCGGGCAGAAGCTGTCGCAGGTGGAGGCGCTGCACCAAGTTCTAGATATTGTGTGTGCCCCAGGCTCTCTGTGGCAGAGGCTCGGACCCTGTGAGCCTACAGGTAGTGCATATGGTAGTGGCCTGTGTTCGCTAGGAAGCAAGGCTACATTTGGAGGCGCTGCTGAGATCTTAGACCTGGGGTGCCCCTTGAGACAAAATTACCGCCACAATGGCCCTTCCGTCCCGTCAGGAAATACATGACTGGGCACGGCAAATGCGCACGCCTGCCCGCCGCGCCGTAGCTGTGACACGAGTACCCATGGCCCTACCTTTAGAGACTTTGCAAATGGCCCTACGACAACTACCGGGTTTTGCCAAAGCCCGCCTAGTAGATGTGCTCATAGACCAAGATGCTAAATGGAACACCTTGCTAGTAGATTGCCGGCGAGACCTAGTAGTACTAGAACCTGAAGTCCCTCAATATCTGCCACTGCCCGATGCTCCACCTGGCAGCAGCCTGTTTGTCTATCCACTTCGGGACCCTCCTGTGGGGGAACTAGATGGCGACGACCCCACATTTCCTTTTGCTCACTAACCCGCGAGCGAGGCGGCTAGCTTACGGTCAGAATCTAGCTATCCCGGGTCTAGCGCCTCCGCTGAAGTAGGGGTGCGTAGGGATATGCTGCAGAAACTCAATGACAAGATAGACCAGTTAACCGCCCCTTCGAGCTTACCACCATTAGTAGAAGCACTTACCTTAGCCACGCATTCACAAAGCTACCGGAAATTAAAGGGCTTCTCGGGGACGCTACCTGTGCCCATGGGAGAGGATGGGATAGACCGTGGAAGTAGAACACTAGGGAAGTAATGGAGGAATGGTCTTGCACCGACGTGGTGAAACGGCAACGACTCATGGAGCGCTTACGACCCCCGGCGTCCACATTGATCAGCATTCATCGAGAGCAGTGCCCCGACCTAACCGCTCGTATGATGATCGAGTTGAGGCCTATAGTGTGACCGAGGATGATGGGGCCTTGTGGGCCAAATACTATGCCATCAATCAAATGGATGGTGAAGACCTGTCTGCCTATATACACCGAGTGCAAATCTCCCTTGGGCCCCTACTGCATCATATATATGTGGCTGCCTCCCAGATGGATGAATACCTCCGCAAACAATACCTACGAGGGTCCAGTCCTACTCACCCTATAGCAAACATGATTCGCGACAACCTAACTCGAGGGCCCCCTCCCTTGTTTATCAAACTCTTGCAGCAAGTCAAAGAGCACGAGACGCATCTTATGCTTCACTCCCCCCAGAAGGCTAAAGCAGTCAGCAGCACCAAGCAAAAAGGAAGTGCTGACAAGAAGGAGGACCCACCGGACAAACCAGGTCTCGAATGGCCTAAATACGCTAGACGAACCTCGCCTCCGTATGACCGCCGTACCCCACCCCGGGATATGTCCTGCTACAAGTGCGGGAAGAAAGGACATATCTCATACGACTGTCGGATAGGAGAGTCTCGCCACCGAAGCCCGTCCCCCAAAAAGTTCACGCCCCAGGCCATGGTCTGCGGAGTGTATGCGGTCGTCCCAGAAACTCCGGTGTCCACCCAAAGTAGCGAAGACCCCGAAGAGGAAAGTAACCGCGTGGGACCGGTATCGCTGATCCGGGTGTTAGTGGACGGGATTTACTCCTCCGCACTACTGGACATGGGGTCGCAAGTCACCATCATATATCGGGGGTTCTATGATCGACACCTCCAGAAGCGGCCTCTGAGAGCGGCAGGGCATATCAAAGTACGAGGCTTAAGCAATGAAGACTACCCCATCGACGGGCTGGTGACCGTGGATCTGGAGATACAGTAGCTCAACACGGGGAAGTCTCACCCCATGAAGGTGGCCGCCTTGGTGTGCCCCGAACCCAAAGATACACCTAAATACCCGATCATCCTAGGCACGAATGCGGACATTGTACAAGCCATCATCCGGGCCTACCTAACGAAGCTAATGAACTGCCCATGTCCAGCCTACAGTTGCAGCTAGTCCAGGTGAATCCAGCTCCCCCTCCATCCCCCTCGGAGGACTACGGACTGTTGTTCTGCGGGCGGGGAGGGTTGACCAGACTCTTACCCGGCGAGACGCAGAGGGTACCCGCCTGGTGTGCCTACGCTGAATGAATAGACGAGGAGCAGCTGTTTTCTTTAGAAAGCACACCCGAAGAAGATGTCAGCTGAGGATATCGGCTAGTGCCGGAATTCTGGGATTGGCCAACTGCCATTCCCCGTCGAATTTACGTGATGGTGCAGAATCTTTCACCCTTCCCCATGGCTATTGACGCGGGACAGCGAATAGGGAGAATTTACCCCGTCAGCTCGGTGGGCGAAGCCGTACAGGTAAAGACTACCCGAGTGGATGAAACCGGATCGCCGTTAGATTTTGACTTTGGTTCATCCGGACTGTCGGACGCCTGGAAAAAACGATTACGAGTACAGCTGGAAGAAAGACGATCAGTATTCTCTACCAGTGAAATGGATGTGGGGTGTAGCCGCAACGCCCAACACACCATTCGGATGACTGATACCAAACCCTTCCGAGAGCGTTCCCGTCGGCTAGCCCCTAGGGACGTAGAGGATGTACGAGCGGCGATCAATGAAATGGAAGAGGCCAGAATTGTCACGGAATCACGAAGCCCTTACGCCTCACCCATAGTGGTCGTGCGAAAGAAGAATGGAATCATGAGGTTATGTGTTGACTACCGGATGCTGAACAATCGAACGGTACTGGACCAGTATAATCTTCCCCGCATAGAAGAAATCTTGGATACCCTACATGGGAGCCAATGTTTCAGTGTACTGGACCTTCGGTCCGGCTACTATCAAGTACCTATGAGCCCGGAGGATCAAGAGAAGACGGCGTTCGTTTGCCCCCTAGGGTTCTATCAATTCACGCGTATGCCCCAAGGTATATGTGGTGCCCCCGCCACCTTTCAGCGGCTAATGGAGAAGACTCTAGGTGACTTGAACCCCCGAGAATGCCTCGTGTATTTAGACGACATCATATTCTTCGGGAAAGCCCTGGAAGAGCACGAGGCGCGATTCTTGAAAGTACTTGACCGATTAGCGCAAGAAGGGCTTAAACTCTCCTTGGATAAATGCCGTTTCTGCCGGACATCGGTGACTTACGTGGGACACATCGTGTCCGGCGAGGGAATTGCCACGGACCCCGGCAAGATAGAAGCTGTTGTCAATTGGCCCCGCCCTGACAATGTGGGGGAGCTGCGATCGTTCCTAGGGTTCTGCGGCTACTATCGCAGGTTTGTGGAGGGATACTCCAGACGGGCCAAAGCCCTCAACGGCCTCCTCAAAATATATCCGGAGGACACAGGCCGGAAGGCCACACCTGCCCGACAGTCCTTCGGGGACAAATGGACACCCGAGTGTGAACAAGCCTTTACGAATCTGAAACAGAGTCTGACTGCGGCCCCTGGGCTGGACTATGCCAACCCTGAGCAACCATATATATTACATGTGGATGCTAGCCTCAACGGCCTAAGAGCTGTATTACATCAAAAATATCCTGAGGGATTGCGACCTGTAGCATATATCAGCCGCAGTCTTATTGTCAGTGAGCAGAACTACCCTGTGCACAAACTCGAGTTCTTGGCCCTCAAGTGGGCCATTGTGGACAAACTTCGTGATTACTTGTACGGTGTGTCGTTCGAGGTACGGACCGACAATAATCCCCTCACCTACATCATGACCTCCGCCAAACTCGACGCGGCCGGGCATCGCTGGTTGGCCGCTCTATTCAATTACACTTTCACCTTGAAATACAAGCCAGGCCCCCTGAACATTGGAGCGGACACCCTGTCTAGGCGACCAGGGCTGGCCACTACACCCGACGAAGATCAGTGGGAAGAAATTCCGTGACCCGGAATAAGGGCCCTATGTTGTACAGCTGCCATAGTCAATGACCAAGTGGCATTCTCTGAATTACGAGTGGCTGACTCTCTAGGGTGTACGGCAAACGCTATCCCGGAAGCCTATCGAGACCCCAGTGGTATGCATGTTACTCCCGACAAGATCATAGCCTGGAAAGATATTGTACGATACCAAGAACAAGACCCGGTCACAGGGGCCATTCGTTATGCCATGCGACAAAATCGCCCGGCCCTCCTCCGACAGGCCCCGGGGGATGTAGGAGGTCTACTAATGCGAGAAGCTGACAATTTTGAAATACGAGACAATTTGCTATACCGAGTTGTGGAGTATCATAATCACCCGAACAGACGACAATTAGTACTGCCAAAAAGACTATAGTACTTGGTACTGAAGGCTCTACACGATGAACACGGCCATTTGGGGGTAGACAAGACTTTTGGACTAGTGAGAGATAGTTTTTTCTGGCCAAAGATGAGAGAAGCAATAGAGCACCACTGCCGGGGTATTCAGAGGAAGACTTTACCCACCAGGGCCGCCCCAATGGGCCACTTAAAAAGTACGGGACCCATGGACTTAGTATGTATGGACTTCTTGTGTATCGAACCTGATAGCCGTGGCATAGGGAATGTGTTGGTCATCACGAATCATTATACCCGATACGCCCAGGCCTTTCCGACCAAAGATCAAAAAGCCATTACGGTGGCCAAGGTGCTCTGGGAGAAGTACTTCATGCATTATGGGCTTCCTCAACGCCTCCACTCAGATCAAGGAAGAGACTTTGAAAGCAAGTTAATCAAAGAACTGCTGAAACTCTTGCATATCAATAAGTCCCGCACTACTCCATACCAACCCGAAGGGGATGCACTGCCGGAACGATTCAACCGTACCTTACTAAACATGTTAGTCACGTTAACGGGGGTGGAAAAGACTGAATGGAGTCGGCATGTGGAAACATTAGTGCATGCTTACAATTGCACGCGACACGACTCCACCGGGTTCTCACCCTACTTTCTCATGTTTGGCCGAGAAGCTCGACTGCCTGTGGACATACGGTTTAGAGTCTCCACCGATGGAGTGCATAATACTACACATTTCCGCTATGTGCAGCGATTGCAAGAGAATCTGCAACGGGCCTATCTACAAGCCGAGAAGTCCACCGAAAATCTGAATGCCGGGAATAAAAGGCAGTATGATCATAAAGTTAAACACAGAGACATTAAACCTGGTTATGCAGTGCTTCTCCGTAACCTGGGAGTACCAGGGAAACATAAGTTGGCTGACCGATGTCGGGAGGGAGTGTACGAGGGAGCCTTTCAAATCCCCGGCCTTCCAGTCTACCGCATTAAAGGCTCGGAGGGCCGGGTGATGACCTGGCATCGGAATAATTTACTCCCTATTCCCCGAGTAGAGGAGGGGGATGTAGAATGGCCGTCATCCTCGTTGAATGGGGAGATATCCACGGAAGAAGAAGAGTCAGGGAACTCCGATGTTCCGGAAGATCCACAAGAGAGAACCTCTCAAAGGGGCCCTCAACAGAGAGCACCTCCCGGCAGAGCTTCAGGTAAAGGGCTACGGGAGCGCTCACCCCAGGTGGTGGCTCCGGAAAATTCGTCACTGGACCCACTAAGCCCATGTTTTGCACCAAGTCGGGATAATTTAGAGACTGTAACCCCCTCAAGGGAAAAGCTCGAGGTTCAAGACCAAAATAGTCACTCCCCCAAGGGGGTGACCGAACAGTTGTTAAGGCGAAGCCAAAGGAACGGGCAACCTCCCATGAGGATGGCCTATGATCAGTTTGGGGCACCCCACTATGAGGCTCAGTAGTGGGCACGCAGCCGCGTACAATCAGTAATTGTGATGTTCAGCGAAATGTACAATCTGATTTAAGAGAGCGATGTGTCTTTGTTATGCAATTTTTCATTATATAATATTGGACCCGTTCAAAGGTATCGTCCAAGCGGGGACGTTGGAATCTGCAGGGGGGAGGATGTAGCCTGGACCCCCTTTTCCACCCTTTTGTTGTTATGGGTGGGTATGTTGCAGTTAGGGAACACTCTGATAACGGAGGTTCCGCGCAAGGGAGCCGCCATGTTGTGGTTGGCGCCAGCACAGACTTAGCCTAGCAGAGGTTGCGCATGCGCAGAGCGAGGGTGAGAGAAAGCCCGCGAAGGAGGTAGAGCACGACGGGTCCCAGCAGCCCCCGCGGGTCCCCTTGATGCGCCTGGGCCAATGAGGTGCGAGACCAGGAGGAAAAGGAAGTGTTTTGCGCGCAGGAGAGTTCGGAGTTGGTTGGAGAGGAGAGGAGAAGGAGCTTCGGTGTGGGGAGGCAGACTGCCCCCTACTTAGGCCGCATGCCCCAGGCCCAGTTAGGCCCTGAGTCCCCGTAGAGACAAGCAGAGCTAGGGACTGGCCATAGTTAGGTTACGGTTCCCTTAGTGCCACATTATCACCACTGGGACAGTTCTAAGTTGGCGGGAGGTCTGGGCGCAGACCCCGCTATCGAGCCGCATCGTGTCTGGGTGGGATCGCCCTAGACACCTACGGGTGACGTCATCTACACCTCGCTGACCCTTTGTGAAGATTGTAGCCGCACCGGGTACTGGAGTGCCCAGCAGGTAATTCTAAAGTGCACCAACGGTACCATTCTTCATTCAGGACACAGTGGCTGCGCAGTCACACTCATACACATTCATTGACTTACTGAGGGTGGGAGAACTATTCCCAAGGGGAACTGGACACGGGGTGGGATCACCCGGTGAAGGAAGAAGGAGGGGTGAGCGTTCAACGAGACGCTGAGTATAGTGTCTCCTCTAGGGAGGGACACCTGTTGGTATAACATATATGGTTAATGCAAGTAAAGTTAATTGGTTAAGGGATATTGCTGTGTGTGTGTGTGTGTTATGTATATAAGTCCTGCGAAGACCCACTTCCCCTCGGGCGGAAGCTGTCGCAGGTGGAGGCGCTGCACCAAGTTCTAGATATTGTGTGTGCCCCAGGCTCTCCGTGGCAGAGGCTCAGACCCTGTGAGCCTACAGGTAATACAGCATATGGTAGTGGCCTGTGTTCGCTAGGAAGCAGGGCCACACATACATACACATACTTACATACACATACACACATACACACATACAATACATTCATTAAAGCGGCGGTAGTAGCGCGAAAACATTACTTTCCCAGTCTTCCACCCAGTCGGCCGGTTCCATGCTCACTGCCATACGCGCACAGCCCTATTATAGAAAGGCTGACTAACCATAGCCAATTATAACTGCTGCGCACACACATGGCGCAGCAAGCGCACGCACTATAGAACAGCCCTATCAGAGAAACCGGGGGCTGGTGGCACATAAACAATTTAGCCCCGTGCGGTACTGGCTATGATAGTTAAAGTATACTGACCGGCATCAATCAAGTAAAAGTAGGCAGCAAGTTGACTCTAATTGAGTCTACTTGTGTGCCTCCAAGGTAGGACCGTTATCCTAAGCGGAGAACCTATTGTACCCAACTATGCTATTTTAGCTATAGCACCTGGTAGAGTAGAGCAGACGGATATGCAGATCTGTACCCTCTCTATTATCGGAGCTGGTCAATAAAACAGATCAATAGTATAACACAAGCCAGATATAAATAGTAGGTGCACTATATAGATTTCTGTCCATAATTTTCAGCAAGAACAGTGAACTGATCGCACCCGTGAGGTACTGGGTATGAAAATGTACTGACCGGCATCAATCAATGAAAGTAGGCAGGCGCGCAGACTCTATTTGAGTCTATTCGCATGCCTCCCAAGTAGGATAAATATCCTAAAACAGAGGGCTGGTGAACATGTATACCTATTGCTCCAAAATAAGCTATGTTTAGCTATAGCACCTACGAGAGTAGAACAGACATCTACGCAGGTCTGTAACCGCTCTGTTGTCAGAGCTGGTCAATAAAACAGATAAGTAGTATAACCTGTACCAGATATAAATAGTACTGTAGGTGAACTGTATAGATTTCTGTCCATAATTCTCAGCAGGAACAGTGAACTAATCTCCAGACTATTACAGGCTCCGCAGATCATCGGGTCTATAGTGCAGGATTAACAAATGCATTGTTGCCGTCACGTGCGCTTATAGTATGCGCGACGCAACGGCACGATGGAGCGATGGCTTGGTCGCAATCGCTGGTAGTCATCTCAATTAGATTTTTCCAGTGACCGTAGCCTGACGTCACCGTCTCCATCATCGGCACTGTAAGCGTAGCCTAACAGTGTAGCCAACTGGTTCCATACGGGGAGTGTGGGAACCCTTCGCGTGCACTTGAGATGCTGTCGCATGCGTTTCGCGTTTGCACGCTTTCACAAGGCACGTATGGGGGAAGGGGCCCATTGAATATATGCATATATTTATAGCACTGCGCTAATTGCTCTTAATTGCGTCCTATTCACCCGAGTGGTACCCCCTGTGCATCTTGCCGCTAATTACATGTGGCTGCACAGAAAGTATGTAAACAAAAGGTACATGTACTTCCACACTATAGTAATAATGTATGGGAATAAAGGTTCCCATATCCATGTTCTATGGTGATTTAGCTAATAGTGATTAAATTGTGACATAAGTTTCAACATAGACTTTATCCAGATGCATAGTCACAGTTATTCACAGGGTCTATGGATAGATGGGCAGTACATAAAGTGAACCATATTAGGTCCATTAGATAGTGGATGGTTAATAGTAATTGTTAGTGATGGATATTTTATGACATAACCTCATGAAACTAATAAGAGTATAATATGTCTGCCAGCCCCCCAGATACCCTCTAGTGGGACAAAGAGTGGATTCCAGAGTTCCACTGTGGATAGTTAATATGAATGTGTAATGCTGAGCAAGATTTAGGCATATGTCCAATTCAAGACAGGCATGGTGAGAACGAGAGCATCACTATATAAGGTGGCACTGATTATATACTGGCACTATTGGTAACAGCTATGGAACTGCTCAGATGAATCATGTATATACAAAGCTCTCGTTCAGTCTTCCTGGTGACAGGGTTTTTAAAGTGTATATCCATCTGGCCTCTTTTTTTTAAAAAAGGTCAGCATCCCAGTTGCCTTTTCTAATCCCAGGTGAATGCTGGTCAATTCCTATAAACCTTATGGAATTTAAATCACCATTCTGGCAGGAATTAATGTGTCTGGCTACTGGTGTGTCACTTTTATTCCGTATTGTGCCTATGTGTTCCAATATTCTTTGTTTGAAAATTCTCCTCGTCTTGCCTACATATTTCTTCCAACAGTTACACCCCCTCAGATCGATGACCCCTAAGGTCAGGCAATTAATGAATTTACTTATTGTATACCTTTTAGTGTCTTTGTGATTGTTGAATTCTTTTGTTACCTTAATGTGCTTACAGGCCTTATACCTTCGACATGTAAAAGTTCCTACTTGTTTCGGTGTTATCCAATGACTTGCTGAAGGCAGTATAGTGGCTTTGGACCAGGGCATCACAAATGTTTCTGGCTCTTATTACCATAGATGGGTAAGTATATAACACCTCTTTGATGTCAGGGTCAGCTTTGAGTATGTGCCAGTGACGTTGAAGAATGTCATGTGCTGTGTGCCACTGGTTATTAAATGTAACAATAAAGTGTATTATTTTGTTCTCTGGACTTCGTGTCTTTTCTCTAAGCAAATTCAGGCGTGGCATATATTTTGCTCTCTTATATGCTGTCTTAATCACTTTATTGCTGTATCCACGTTCTTGGAACTTTTTTGTCATTAGTGCTGCCTGTCTCTCGAATATTACTGCTATTCCTCTTTATTCGTAAAATCTGGCCAACCGGTATTCTGCATACCAATGCTCTGGGGTGGTGGCTTGTTGCCTGGAGTATGCTATTAGTTGCTGTTGGCTTCGTATAGATGGTCGTTTCTAATGCACCATCAGCCCCTCATGATATCTTGATGTCTATGAAGCAAATATTATGCGGATCATATTCAGGGTAAGTTTCAGGTTATAGATGTTATTATTAAGGACATTGATAAATTCCTTTAACAGGTCCACTGTGCCATGCCACAGCAAGAGCATATCGTCGATGACTCGTTCTAGTTGTTCTGTGAATACTTCCTCTGATTCCCACCAGCCTGTGTATAGTTTGGCATATGAGGATGCGCAGTTTGTCCCCATTGTCTTGCCTTGTACTTGATGGTAATATTTGTTCTTAAAGAGGAAGTAATTTTTAGTCAGTACAAATTTGAGAAGTTGTTGTGCATCTCATGCCACTGCCCCCTTCTTGATAAAAAGTGTGACACGGCTGTTAGACCTGACTTATGTTGGATGCTTGTGTAGCAGGGTCATCCCTGACTACTATTCTACCCTTATCCTGGCAGGAAGCCCTGGTACAACAGGCCTGCCAATAGTCATCATGGGGTTTTCCCCTTCACCTTTGGTACTACACTTGAGTGACAGCATGGGGTGGTATATCCTGTTGTAGCTGGGACAATGGGGTGCCCGCCTTCTGGCTGCACTTAAGGGCAGGACCCCCCTAAAGTTGTAGGTTGTTCCTTCCCTCTGAGTAAGGCAGGTTACACATCTGGGAGCCTGAGATTAGGGCCTACCCATGTGCTCTTCCCTACAGGGAGGCGTGAGTGTGGACCTATACCTCTGCCTCTGCTAGGGAGGTTGTGGAAGAGCTAGGATGGCTGCGGCTGCCCTTGGCATGTAGTGATGGTCCAGGGACCATCTCCAGTGAGAGCTGATCTAAAGAGACTCTATCCAGCAGAAGACTGCTGAGTAGCTGTTGTGTTACTGCAAAGTGTGTAGTAATAAACCGTTCCTGTTTGCAATATACCTCCGGCCTGGTGTGTGATCTAACTGGGGGTGGAGAGGTACAAGTTCTACCGTGGGAGATCATCTTCATATCCCTGGAGCCTACGGCAGATGGAGGCGCTGTACTGCTAAGTATTATGTGGGGTATGGACCCCAGAAACTTGTTCCTGTGTCCCAAAGTCATCGCAGATGACTCAGCCCTCTTGTTACCAGCTGGTACATTATGCACCACACATACCCCATAATGGCCCCTATCTGCGATTGGGTGGGGGAAACACTGTTACACTTGTATAAAGCCCCTCCACGTCATGTTCATTCATTTATATAGGGAGCACCTCCACCGCTATACCTAACAGATGCGGGGGTCATCCTAATAGTATTCGGACAAATAAAACAAGCCAACTATAGCAAAAGTATAGCAAAAATGTAATAAAAACATAAGCACCAGGTAACCAGAGGTCCAGTTCTATAGACGGCTATACAGTACAGTAGTTTCAAAGAAATGAAGGCTCGGAAGAATAGCAAACCCACAAGGTGTCGTAGATGTTAACTCAATATAGTTATTAAACAAATCCTTTATGAAGTCTGGGATGGGAGTAATTTAAATAGATTTTCCATATCTCATAAGTATATCTCCCAGGTACCTCAGGTGTGATAATTTTTGAGCACAGAAGTCTCTCTCTTTGTTATTTGAAGGGAGACTCTCCCCCTCTTATTCCCCTCCCCCTCTTTCCTCCTCCTCTCCCCTCCTCTTCCCCTCCCCCTCTACTTTTTAGTGCCCAATATTCTTTTGGATTCCGGGGTTCTGATAGGATTTCAGTAAAATCCATGCTGGAAATCCATGGGACGGATTCCAATTGTTCCACCCATCTCTACTGATGGACAGCTGAGGCATGCGGATACATTTTAGGCCACATTACTTTACACTCAATAATTTAGAGGGTGAACGTTTGGACAGTTGTAAGCCTGCTTTATATGTAGAATGTATTATAAAACCCCTACAAAACCATACCTACAATTTAAGAATGATTTAGATCTTATACCAAAATAACCTTTCCCTACTTATTTTGAGCTTTAAGCTTTGTCAAAATCAGACCGAAAACTATTTTTTATGAATTAGAACGAGAGCACCACCACAGCCCCACCCTCTCCCAACACTACCCACAATTTTCAATTTGTCCCAGTATCTGAAGAGGAGATTACACAAGTGCTCCTCATATTAAAACTAAGCAGCCACTGTGGACATGACTTACTGCAAGTAAGTTCCTTATGACTTGTGCCTTAGCCATTGCCAAACCACTTGCTTCCCTAGTCAACTCTGTTGTGTCTGCAGTCCATATCCCTAAGACCTGTGTAGACCTCTTTCCCCTTTATGTGAAGAGTCTACTGGTGCTGATATTACCTGTTGGCTCACAGAGATCTGAGCCTCTGCCACTGAGAGCCTGGGGTACACCTGAGATACTGGATGACAGCACCTTCACCTGTACGGGATCCCAATGGGTTGGGATAGCCCTGTGCAGGAACAAATTATCATACCACACAGAATATAACTGTAACCTTTATGACCTTTACTAAACACACATATGATATATGTCAATCACTCTATAATGCACAAGGGGTGTCACTTGCATATACACCCTGCACATCTGTAGTAACCCACCACCGTGTTACCCCACACGTGTCCATTGTACTGTCCGGGGGCCTTTGGCCACTCTACCACGTAAGTGTCCCCAAGTGATACCCCCACCCTTTAGACGTGATCAGTGCCTTGCTGGATAGTGTTGGTGCACTTGTAGAACGATACCTGCCCGGGGCTCCTGCACCCGGGTTCTGCAGAATAAGTCAGGGAATCCGTCCGGTCTGACATCGTCATCCGCCACCGCGTGGGGTGAATTCTGGCGTGGATAATATCACCGTCAGGATAGTCTCTGTGTCCTTTGTGACTTCTGGTCCCAGAACCCACCTTGCAGGGCTGTGCAGCATAGCAGCTGTATCCCTTACTACCAAATACACGTCCCTTACTACCAAAAACACGTCAAATACAACATAATATATAACCAAATGTACAGTGTCCAGTACAAAGACAACCCATTAGGATGGGTAAGGGATAATGTGATAAATAAACTATATTTGCTAACTACTAAGTGTAAAATTCCTTATGTAATAAAGAGCTATAGTGAAGCTAATGTAAACATTTAAACTAAATCTAAAGACCCACTTTCCAGTGACTTATATGTGATGTGAACATGTTAAAATCAATTAAGTCAGTCTATTAAAGTGAAACCAAAATAACCCTATATAAATGACAAAAGATCACCTATTATATAATTACTTTATGTATTAATGAGAAATGTTTTGAGGTCGAACTCGATATTAAGACCCAGAGGTATCAGCGTCTGGAGCTCATATATCCAAAAGGACTCCTTTTTGCCCAGGAGGCTATTGATGTTGCCTCCCTGCCAATTTGGTGTAAGTGCCTCTATGGCCATACATTTTAGTCCTGAAGGGTCCTTGCCATGTACCTGAAGAAAGTGATTCGACACACTGTGCGTGATCAACCCTTGGTGATATTGTAAACGTGCTCATATAAACGGCGTTTAATGGACCTTGTAGTCATTCCCACATACTGCAGACCGCAGGGACATTCCAAAAGATAAATAACATTCGTGCTGTTGCAGGTAATATGTTGTTTGATATTATACATCTATGAAGTGACCGTGGAGGAAAATTAAGCTCTTTTTAGACTATATTTGCAGGCTGTGCAGGTATTGCAAATAAAATAGCCTTTAAGGCCGAAACTGTTATGTACTTTCTTCCGCATAAGAGGACAGCTAGGTGCCAATTTCTGTCCAATATTCGGTGCTTTTTTGACGTGTTTGTTGGAATGGTTTGTGGTCCATTTCTGTGGGGCTTTAGGCTCTATTTTATTCCATTTGCATACTGCCTGTCCTGTATCTGTTCAATATCTGTGGTCCATTTCTATGTTCTTCCATGGTCGCTTATTATTTTGGGGCTAAATATCATCATATACATAGTATACCCTATGGTGGAAAACTATTTATAAGTTTATGATATTCATTGGTAAATGTTAAGAAATTTCATGTATATACATGTATTTGCTCATCATGCATTTATTTATTTTTATTTCTTTTTGGCTTAAATACATATATATCAATGGGTGGTTATTATCAGCCTTCTTTGATATTAATATAAATAATGTATTTTTTGTAGTGTGTATGTGTTTTTGTATTGTTTAAACCGGTACTACTTATATGTGGACATTCTATGACTGAGGCACTACTTTTCTACCCCTGAGTAAGGAAGCGCAGTCTTCTGAAATGCATAGGGTGGTCTATGCGTGCACTGCTGTCCTTACAACATCTACCACACTTTCACTACCATCCCCACGGACATATCCCAGCCATTGTTCAGTCTACGGCTGCTGCTGCGCTGAGCTGGGCATTGATGACATCGCTGGCTTGTTGCTGTTGGCTTGGATCCTGCGCTGCTGTTGCGCATGTGACGACGCCTGCTCCTGCGACACTCTGCCCTGCACGTCTGCCCTGCGTCTGTAGTGAGGAAGGCAGAGAGGGTCCCCCTCGGAAGCTCCTGCTGATCGTATGAGACGCTTGGGAGCTGAATTCTACCATCACGAGAGGGGATACTCTCAGATTTATACACTGCCTTCTACTTTTTAGTGTCTGGTAAGCGGACAGTCTAGCATTTGTTGGAGTGACCCTTTCTTTTTAGTGTTATATTTTTTATTGCACATTTAGTTGTTGTATTAAATGCCTTTTACTTAATTCAGTAATTTGTTTGTCTCATCATTCGTTTGTCTAATATTTGTCAGTGGTGTTGCATGTTTTTATCTTTTACATGATTGATCGTCTTCATGAGGAGAGTCCAAGTGGATACCACCTTCCATCTGGTTGTATAATATTTCTTTATATATTTAGTTCACCTTGGGGCTAAGCGCCATAGATATAACATTTTTCTACTCCCTGGACACTACCTGGCCCTTTGCTGTCCCTCTTCTGACTAGTGTGCTCCTCACAGCGCACAAAATGTATCTATCTCTGTGCAGGGGAATCCGGCCACGCTATTGGCTCCCTGGCGTCATGTGTTCTTTGCCCCTGTGCAGTATGGGGCTTGTTGTTCCCCATGCAGAGCCTATCAGCAATCGCCGCCACCTCTGCGCATGCGCGAAAGCTCTAACTAGCCTGCAGCACTTCAACACCTTCTGCGCATGCTTGCGCAACTCCCAATGGCGGCCCCCACTAACCGGATGCGCCGTGGAGCCTCTGGAGCACTGTAGTGCTCCCTGCTCTTGCCCCCACCTCCCGGAAGGTGCGCGCATCCCCGCAACAGCCGCCCCTTCTCCCGACCACAGCGGAGGTAGGGAACAGACAGGGGAACCCAGGCCACACCTGGAAAACTGCCATAGTTCTCCCAATCTTTAAAAGTGGGGACAAAAACACTTTCTCAAACTACAGGCCAATCTCTCTTCTCCCAATTCTATCCAAAGTAATGGGAAAATGGGTTTACTCCCAATTAAGCGATTACTATATCAAGGCAAATTTCCCTACCCAATTGCAATCTGGCTTTTGCCCCAAACACTCCACGGTAACTACCCTCCCAAATTTAGCAATGAGATCCAGTGTAGAATGGAACTGGGACAACTTAGGCTAAGGCCCCGCTGCACGCGCCGGCACGCCCACCTTGCATCCTTGCAGCGCATGCAAGGCATTTCACCACGATCTGTGTTCTGCAGGGAGCCGTTTTTAGGCACGGGAGCATGGCTAAGCGGGTCGGGTGGGCACGGCCATAACGGTGGGGTGGGGCCATGATGCACATTTTCGGATCCGTGTGTGTTTCTGTGTGTGTCCGTGTGTGTGTACATGTGTGTGAGTCCGTGCAGCATTGAGGGCTGAGCATGGTTAAGGAAGGATCCACCCCCCTGCAGGCAAACTCCCCTCTTCATTGGCTCCCTGCCACACCACGTGACGCGTCACCACTCGGGATCATAATCCTATTGTAACCCCTGCTGGCTGACGCATCACATTGCACAGTGAGCCAGGGAGCGAGGCGCCACTGGGGACAGCTAGGGAGGAGGTAAGGGGCTGGTGAGAGGCGTGCACCGCCGGCTGCTGTGGGGACCTAGCCTTTCTGGTGCAATATTCCTAGATTTTGCAAAGTCTTTTGATACTGTTGATCATCTTATCTTGCTAAACAAACTACAATGCTCTGGAATAGGGAAGCATAATTTAAACTGGTTTCATTCCTACCTATCAGGTAGACCCCATGTGTCTATCTCAGACTTTAAATCCCACCCCTACCGGGCCATATTCGCTATAAGTGCAGAAATTTCCAGAGGAATCCCTACTTCCCACACCTTACAAGAGCATGACACAAACAGGAGAGTGACCCCTTATCTGCACTTTGAATGTTTAAAACCCCCCTTAAAACTCTAGATTTTTGAGTGAATGAAGAAACAATGTGAGATCTAGAGCAGTGCTGGCCAACATGATATAAGTGTGTGGCCCTTCAGCCCCTAAGAGGGCCGCACATAATCTATTGTCATATAATGGCTCTGTGTAACTCCTCTTTTTACTCCATATAACTGCTCCCTATAACTCTCCCTATTGCCCCTCTCACTCATTCCTGCCCTCTCTTTACCTCTCTCCCCCTTTCTCTCTCACCATAACCCCCCTCTGTACCCCCCCCAATTTCTCTACCTCCCCCTTCTTTTTCTCCCTCCTCTCCATAACTCCCCCTCTCCTGCCCTCACCTTTTTATCTCCCTGCCCACCCATCACCCTCCAACCATGCTCTCTCTCCCTCTCCCACTCTCTCTCTCCATCCCACTCTCCCTCCATCCCACTCTCTCTTTCTCCCTAACCCTCTCCCCCTCTCTCTCTCACTCTCTCCCCCTTCCCCTTACTCTCCCCCTTTCTTCCCCTCATCCTCTCCCCATCATTTCCTCCCTCCCTCCTACCACCCTTTTCTCTCTTACCCCTCTCCATCCACCCTCTCACACTCCTTTCTCCCCTCTGTCTTCTAACTCTTCCCCCCCTCCCTCTCTCTCTCCCCTCTCCAACCCCCCTCCTCACTCCTTTCTCCCCCCTCTTCCTCCCTCCACCTATCTCACACCCCTCTCGTTCCCCCTCCCTCCCCATCTCCTTCTCTTTCATCCTCCCTCTCCCTCCATTTCCTCCTCTCCCTCCATTTCCCCCTCTCACACCAACCCCCTCTCTTTCCCACCCCCTCTTGCTTCCCGCTCTCACTCCTCCCTCTCACTCTTCCCACTTGATCCGCCCTCCAGCCCCATCTCTCCTTTCCACCTCTCTCCTTCCAACCTCTCTCCCTCCGCCTCCTTCCCACTCCCTTTTCTTCCCACTTTCTTTTCCTCCAATCTCTCCCTCACTCCCCCCTCGCCGCAAGCCAACCTCCACTCTCTGTGCCAACCCCAGTAACCTCATTTACCCCCTCCTTATCAACTCCTCTCACCTCCCCCAATCCCCACCCCAACCTCCATCAATCTCCCATTATCCCTCTAGAATGCCAGATCCATCTGCAATAAGACCACCTTCACCCTCGATCACTTCTTACAAAACAATCTTGCATTTCTCATAATCACGAAACATGGATCAACACCAAAAACCCTGCCACCCCTGCTGCTTTCACATCTACGCAATCTTACTTCACCCATACCCCAGAGGAATTGACTTTTCATGAAACATGTAGGGTCAGAGGTCACAGCTACCAGAGGAAGTGTTTGTACAGTATAGCAGCTGAAGCCCTTGTGTATCCTGCATCCAGGAGCAGCCCCTCCCACCAGTGTGTGCCTTCACAGAACACACAAACAGCATTGCCACAGGAGCTGCAGACTCCTGTGCTGTTGGAGGAGAATAGCAGCTGCCTTGCTAAAGATTTGGACACACACACATGCAAGCTTTAACTTGCCCTGTTGTAAGTAGGATTCTGGTTTTAACCACCAGATCGCCTTCAACAGAGAACTTCTTCTTTTTATGGATATTTTGTGTCCATTTTATATTTTAATAAATTAGTTTCAATTGTGTTTACAGCCTTGTGTTTGTATGTTAAATGTTTTGTTTTCTGTCTTTTGTTAGTAGTCAGTGTTGTTCATTAGTGTTATATGTTAGTTTGTCCTATATTTACAGAAGTATACACTATGTAATATCTTTGTGCTTTATTCCATATATCTCGGATGCCTTCCAAGAAGTTACAAGGTTGATCCGAATGAACAGGACTGTCCCACAAGGAGCATACACGTAGCTCTTGCCAGTGTATCTGGATATTTGTTGGACTTTATTTTCCAAGGCGCTGGTCTGTATTTATGTTTTCCCTGTATGTTTCCTGACTTTGTTCAGTCAGCGTTATCAGGCTGCCTACCTCACACATAAATGTGAGCTTCTTTGTACACTTGTTTTAGATTAATTTTATTTTTATCACATTGAGTATACACATATATTTTATGCATTATATTTAAGCACTTTTTCTTTTTTCTGACCCATGCCACACGTCACACCAGCACCGGTGGAGGAATTGGCCTCCTTGTCTCTCATCCTGGATACCTGCCCACAAACCCCCTTCCTCCCCTCCCTCCCTCTTTCCGCCTTTGAATTTCATGCCTGCTTTTTCTCTTTCCCCCTATCCATCACAATTATTGTAATTTATTGTCCCCCTGTCACACCCAAACTATTTTTCAACGAGTTCGACTGTTTCCTATCTTCACTATCCCCCTATCACAACCCCCTTGTCATTCTCAGTGACTTTAACCTTCACCTAGACAACCTCACTTCTACCTCGGCTTTCATCCCCCTCATCTCCTCCTTTGGACTCTCTCTCACTGAATCTCCCCCCACATACAAACAGGCACCCTCAACCTTATCCTCATGGCAAGATACCATGCCAAGTCCCCCTCCACACTCCTTGTCCCACCTACCGATAACCTCCTCTCCACCATCCTTTGCATCACCCTCCCTGCTCGTTCTCCCTCCTCAACCCCACCCAATCCCATCCTTCACAGAAACCTCAAATCCATTGACCCATCTTCCCTTACCTCCTCCACCTCATCACTCCTCCCACCACTCACATCATTTTCCTCTCTCCTACTGAACTCTGCCCTATTCACCCTCAACTCTGCATTATCCTCCCCCTTCAATTCAATCGCACCAATCCACCCTGTGTGTCCCACCACAAAGCCACCTCAACCCTGGCTCACCAACCAACTTAAAAAACTCCATCTTTCCCTTCGCACAGCTGAGAGATCATGTAAATATTTCCGTTCACCATTATCACTTGCCACCTTCCAATCCCTCCTCCACTCTCAAATGAAAAAACAAATATACTATAGCACATAATCAAATCACTATCACCTCATCCACGCCAACTATTCTCTCCCCTAAACAATCTGCTACGACCCTCCCCAGCTCTCTCACCTTAGCCACCCTCTCAGCCATGGTTCTTGCCTTATCACAATTTTTTTTACATCCGTGCTTCCTTCCCCAATGCTGCCCCTCCTCTCCCACCATCCATCACCCCTACCAACACTTTCCCCTCATTCTGCCCAATCTCTGATGATGATCTCCTCTCAATAATCAAATGCTCTCATCCCACCACATCCCCTTCTAACCCTATTCCACACTCCCTGATCCCTCCTCTCCTCCCACTCCCCCTCCTCTATCTCTCCTCCATCTTTAACCTCTCCCTATCCAGTGGACAATACCCAAACTCCTTAAAAACTGCGGTAATCATCCCTCTTCCCCCAAAAAATCTCTTGAGCCTGCCCTCCCTCCAACTTTTGCCCTATCTCACTCCTTCATACTTCTCCAAACTCTTCAAACACATCATTCACAACCAACTCTGCACATTTATGCACACCCATTCCCTCTTTCCCATTGTCCAGCCTGGCTCCCGTCCCTCACACTCTACTGAAACTGCCCTCCTCGCCATCCACAACTTTCTCTCCCAAGCTCACTACTCAAAACTCTATCTATACTCATCCTCCTCCACCTCTCTTAAACCTTTGACAGCGTTGATCACCTCACTCATCTCCACGCTCACTAACCTTGGCATCACTGGCACAGCCCTCTCATGGCTCTCTCATCCTATGTCTCCCACCGCTCCAACTCTGTCACCTTGAATAATTCATCCTCTCTGCCCACCAGCCTCCAAGTGGGCATGCCCCAAAGCTCCATCCTTGGTACTCCCCTCTTTTCTCTCTACAAAGCCCCCCTCTTTGATCTCATCTCCTCCCATGGATTTAACGTTCATTTTTTTTTCAGACGACATCCAAATCTATTTGTCCTTCCCACTATTCTGACTTGAACGTTCCACCTGTATCTTTGCCTGCCTTACAGCTATTTCCACCTGGATGTCCTCCCACTTCCAACAAATTAACTCAGCTAAGACTGAAGTTCTCTACTTTCCTGCTTCCTCCTCCCTCCCATACTCCCCAATCCCCACCATCTCCTTTCTCCCCCTCACCATCTCCCCCTCTCCTTATGCCACAACCTTGGAGTCAACTTTGATCCTTCCCTTTCCTTGCCTAACACATTACCTCCATCACGAATACCTGTCGCTACCACCTATACAACATAAGAAAAATTCATCCACTCATTTCTCCCTCCTCGGCCAAACATCTCATCCACTTCCTCATCTTCATCCGGACTTAATGGGGGATCATGGAATGTGATGGAAAAGAGATGAATTTTGCATGGCCTTCTGAAGATAGGGAACATTTTCACCACTCGTTGCCTCCAGATAAAAGCACAAAGATCTAGATTCAAAGGTGTCATCGGAAGACAAATTGATTGTCTGATAATGTGAAAGACACTGAAGGGATTAAGGGGAAGTTTGAGGACGATTCACTGGCAGTCAAGGAAGAAAAAGAGAAGACTTCAATCCCAGGTTAACTGGGGGCTGTGTCCCTCTACTATCCTTTTTCGACCCACATTTAGGTCTCAAGAGGGAGTGGAGTATTGGACTTTGGCTGTGATTCGCACAAGCTAACCGCAAACAAGGGAGGAATGTGACCGGCTATTTTACCAGTCCTATAGCTTTGCAGGGAAAACTTATGTTTAGCTACTGAGTACAGTGGAGAGCTGGTTAATCTCAGCCTGAATGCTGGCTGACGTAATTAACCAGCTATCAGCTGGCTCATTAGGAGGGTTTAAAAGCCTGGATCATAAAAGTCTAAGGTCTCTCTGGTCCAGGGAGGTATGCACCCTGGAACGCTGTAGCGACACCATGTTGCACTGGGACTTTCCTATCCCCAGCCTCAGCCAGGAGCAAGTGGGAGCCAGAAGGTAAACTTACCTGCAACTAACTTTGTGTGTTATAGTTGGTAAGCGCCTTAGCCCTCTAACCTATAGTTAGGGACTAACTATTGTAATAGACAGCACTCTAGATTGGAGATAGGCATGTTTTTTTTGTTTCTCCATTATGCTGAACATAAGCTCTTGCTATGCTACCCTGTTTTTGCTGCATCTGGGCTGAGGAACAGCCTGAGTTTTTGTTTATGGCATCTTGGCTGAATAAGGGGTTACATTGATTTTCCCCAAACGGTCTCATGTTTTAACCTCTGCACTCATCTCCTACATAGACATAGTGTAGTGTCTTCCATGATCGCAAAGTAGGGTGTCTATGCTTTCCAATGGAACCACCCACCGTATTAATACTCCGTTGCCACGACCAGTTAGCATAGCTCAATTTGTATATTTGATTTTTGGATATAAAATAATGTCCACCCTTCTCTCTTGTCAGAATAGAAGGCTATTTATGTAAGAGCCAGAGTATCCATGTCAACTCTTTTCATTATTGTGACAAATTCTGGCATTTTATTCCCCATGCTATAAACAATGTGTGCAGATAGTTTAACTTTTTTCTTATGCATGTTTTACAGTACATGCCCTCTTTCTCACTGTGAGGTCTCAATTACTGAAGATGTACCAAAATTTCACAGGAAGTCAGAACCCATGCTCTTTTTCAGCTGCGAAAAAATCAATAGCTGAGTAACAATTTGCAAGTGTTTCAACAGGCATTAAGTCAATAGGCTTAGCCAATGTGCATTGCAATTTCCCTAGTTGGCAGAATTTCTAAAGTCACAATTTTCTTATTACTGAAATTATCGATAGGGCTCACACATATCATGTGCCTCTGCATTGGATAGGGAGCTCAGGGTAGGAGAGGGAGTATATACACACAGTAGACAGTGATCTGCTGAATGATCAATCATACTCTTGAGTAGGATCAAATTTTTTTTAACTTAAGTCCCAATTTGAACTTTTTTTCCTCCCAGGACTATATTTGACTTTTTTTTAATTACATTTTGTTTATATTTTACTGACTTCACCACCCTAATTTTGTATTGATTTTGAAAAAGTTTATCACGTTTTAACTTTACCTACTACTCTAACACTTTGTGGCAAAAAGAGCCCCATTTTCCTTCTCTCATTTTATTACTTACAGTATATAGATCTCTGCATGCACCTTACCCCTCACCAAAAAGTTATTAACTGCTGAGCAGGATTTGTTCTTTCCATTATTTCTTGAAAAGGTTGTCTAGACAAAACTTGTTGTTGGCAAGACTAGAGGTGGCTTATAGATGTGGAGAAAAGTGGTCCTAATGTAGTAGTAGCTGCAGTTGTGTATACTGTAGATATCCCCTCAAACATCCCTCCATATAAATTAGCAAGAGATGCCTGTGATTTAAAAGGAGCACACCTGAGGTACCCTGGGAGATATGCTAAAGGTTATGCAAAGTATATTTAAACGAGTTACATCCCACACTTCCCAAAAGGCTGTTGAATGTCCATAACAACGATACTGCATTGACAAGTGACTGAAATGGTGTTCTGGTGTCAGGCACAACAGGATTAGAACCCACAACCTCTGCAACTCTAAGCATCAGCTATAGCAGAGTGAGCTAAACCATCTAATTGAATCCAAGTTCGGATTAAACATTTTTTCAACCAGATTGGATCGAATGCCGTATTCTGAGGTATCAGACGGATTTTGTTTTGTGTGCGGATTTGATATAGTCTATAAAAACTTGGGAAAAGCCTTGGATAAGATTCAAACAGGCTCACCCATCTCAAACTGCCACAAACAACAACTCTTCACTCCCCCACTACCACAATCAGCGTCATCATCATTCTTGCCAGTTGCCAATGGCATAATTTACATTTTATTTGTTTGTACCATTTTGTGGGAGCCTAAACAGGTCAGCACTGATACAGGATTTCCAGTCAGTGACACAACATCCCAGTTGGCTTGGCACCGTGCTTGGCTTGTTGATGAGTATACAGTATGAACTAACAGTTCCATTTGTTAAACAAGGGTGGGAAGGAAAACAAATTCCATTTATTTTCATTTTTACTCTGTGACAAGAAAATCTTTTTCCAGAACAGTGGTTTTTTTTGTGCTGTCACACCTGCCTGGTCTAATCAGAGAGAAATCCAGTGAGAAGTTAAGTGAGAACATTTATCAGTAGTACCTACTAGTTATTACTATATATGAATGTCCACCAACAAAAATGACTATTGTCCACCACCACAACCATCAGAAATTCTGCATCATCATCATTCTTGCAAGTTGCCAATTTCATCATTTGACATTTATGTTTTTGTATTATTTTGTGGGCACAAACAAGTCAGCACTTAGCATTGCCAACGGTAGACATTACCTCCAATGTGTGTTTGCACATTGCTTGGCTTGTTGATGAGTGTACAGTATGTCTTAAACGTTCCATATGTAATGCAAGGGTGGCAGAGAGAGCCCAGGTATATACCCCTTCTTTTCTTTTTTTGCCCTTTAACAATATATTCTTATTAAAAACAGTGTTTTTTTGATGACCACTGACAGGGCATCAGAGTCTATTGAAAAGGAAAGTCATCGAGAAGTGAGAATCTGACTGATGCACGAGAAGCTACAGTAATCTGCTTCTGCTGATGAGCTCCCTAAGCTGCCACCAGTGTCATCCTCCTACCTATATGGCTTATTCCCACCACCATTCATTAGCAGTACCTACTACATACTCGTGTACACTACTACCACTGCACTCATTATTAATCATCAACAACATCATTACAAGAAACATTAGTCCTTTGTATTGGCCTGACTTTGTTCCTCCTCAACTGTTCCTGTCTGTGCTTTCATCCGCCTCCTCAACTGGCACAATATTGGAGGCTATACAGAATTTTCAAAACTAATTTATTGCCAACAAAATGACTGACGTTTCGGCCACACTTGACCTTTCTCAAAGCAGAATGGCAGCCCTGGAGCCCTGTTCTTAATACCTTCCATTGTAAGAAAAACAAATTTATAGTGCGCAAAAAAACCCTCTATTGTGAAAGGGAATATGCCCCATACACATCAGTGGTATAAATATAACACAATCTTACAAGGTTTAAGGTCTGCAGCTGTGAACAAAGGAGTGAACAATCACACCAGGAACTGAAAAAGAAAAAAACAAGCGCAAACGCATATGGTGAAGTATGTCAAAAGTGATTATAATATATAAAAGGTATGATATCTGCGTACATCAATGTGGACAAAAGTAGGCATATCGTGCACTTAGGTTAACATGTTACCCAGCACCACCAGAAGCACAGGAACCGTTGAACTGCAGCAACCGCCGTGTCACCAAGGTAGGTGGAATAGGGCTGATCGTCCGCCGTCTTGGGCCGTCACGGGTTGTCTTTAAGGGACCCTCCTTCTGGCTGTATGGAGTCTACAAAGACATCTCGGTACCGTGTCCGCTGGAGCCGCCGTCAGGCTCATATCTCCGGAACTCCGTGAAGTTTTGCGGCTAAGTAGCGACTTGCCGTAAGGCAATCACTGCCGCAAAAGTTGATGACGTCACACGAAATAGTCCGGGAGAAAGTCTCTTTAAACCTCAATCAGAGGTGAAAAACAGCGATATAAGACTGTAGGGGCTATTCAATTAGTTATCCAACGTGTTTCATAGCAGAATATACGCATCAGAGATACGAGCCTGACGGCGGCTCCAGCGGACACGGTACCGAGACGTCTTCGTAGACTCCATACAGCCAGAAGGAGGGTCCCTTAAAGACAACCCGTGATGGCCCAAGATGGCGGACGATCAGCCCTATTCCACCTACCTTGCTGACACGGCGGTTGCTGCAATTCAACGGTTCCTGAGGTTCTGGTGGTGCCGGGTAACATGTTAACCTAAGTGCACGATATGCCTACTTTTGTCCACATTGATGTACGCAGATATCATACCTTTTATATATTATAATCACTTTTGACATACTTCACCATATGCGTTTGCGCTTGTTTTTTTCTTTTTCACCTTCCATTGTAAGCTGAACCAGGAGCACCGGTATTTGTATCCATATATTATTTTTATGTGGTGTGCAGCATTTTCCCTATAGTTACAATATTGGAGGCAGCAGCAAGAATGCAGCCAGTGCTCCCATCTTGAGGCCCTTCCATAGGGGTGTACACAGCCTCACTCTAAGTGGTTGAGTCTATTTTACTAACAAACGACTTAATAAATTTGAAGCCAAATACTACATATATTGTTTCTTACTCTTTTAGAGATTATTTTTATATTATTTTGTCTCTTTCTGACTCCCTCCTTTACTCCCAGTCAGTAACACGGAATAGCACTCAATATGCTCATACAGTCAAACAATAACCGTAAATATTAATAGAAATACAATCACACTATCACACACTAACAGTCAACATACAAGACTCACACAGGATAGTACTGACAGTATAAATCACACCACTCAACACTAGTCTCAACATCGCTCTCTATTTCTCATCTCATACTCCAGCATCTGCGCACACAACCACTCACGACTCAAAAACAAATGCAGAAGGTCACATGACCACCTTCTACTTTCTGCTAATGTCCGCATTTCCAGGATCCACAAAAGGTATATTCTGCCATTCCCCGCTTTTACTTACCAAAATGTGGGGCCTTTATCGGCCCTTTGCGGCTTGGCAAATCATTTCGCAACTAAAAACTGTTACTATTTCACGACTGCCTTTTTTTTATAGTTCTACACATGTCTATTAATTACTCAGGTAGGTTAAGTACTTGCCATGGAATCATATAAAACTGAACCCCCAAAAAGATGCATGCACCGTCTCCTATACTGTTTAATATACAGTAGGTGGATACCCGTTCACGTGGAAAACCCAAAGCCAACATAAATAAATCCCTCATCTTTAAAACAATTTGACAGTCCTTAGTGTGAAGAAACCTACAGCACCTTCTCTTTTGTTGTTAACACCTTGAAAAAAAAAAACAGTTATGATACATTTGTCTAAGAACTGCATTTTAAATTCTTGTTGAACTACAGAAGTAGCCAGACTTCCTGTTTTCGGTGCCAAGCAAAATCAAGTGTGTGTCCCCAGCATTTATTTGCATTTTGCGGCCCCGCGACTGCATGTCGGTTGCAAAATTGAGTTTTGCGACTGCTGTAGTATTCTGCAGAAAACGACAGGTGGTGCTAGTGTGCTAGTGTATCTTTACTCTAAATTTATTTTATTTATAAAATATTTTACCAGGAAGTAATACATTGAGAGTTACCTCTCGTTTTCAAGTATGTCCTGGGCACAGAGTAAAACAAAATAATACATGGTTACAAATACAGTTACATAAATGAACAAGGTATACATTATATACAAGACATTGCATGCACAGTTAAAGAAAATATATATTATGAGCGTATGAAACAGTTACAGACCAAATTAAAGTGTGAGACAGCCTTAGATTTGAAAGAACTTAAATGCAATGTAATCCACCCTTATTCCCATATATTGTTTCAATGCAGAAAAAAAAACTTCAGATGAATAAAAAGTATGTTTAAAGTATGACATTTGTATTAGAGTAAATTAGAGTGTCGACATTAATAACAAAAACTTTGGGAAATAATACAATCTTCTTACAATGACACAGTCTCTTCAACCGACATCTTCTGGCAGTGTCTTATATAGTTTCACCTGTAAAATAATCGGGAAGAAATAGATGCATTAATTACACTGTGCTGCTGTGTCAGTGTGCATAGTAAAGGTATTGCCAATTGAATGGAACGCATACATAACCTTAATTATCCATTATTGCTGGATGTGATTCCTACAAGAACAAGGGGATACGTTGAGGAACATGCCGAATCTGCAAAAGATGGATGAAAACAAGGATTAAACAATGGGCAAAAATAAATGACAGTATTAAAAACTGTATGTATTCAAAAACATCATGTTTTAGTCATTAGTTTCATTCACTGATTAGTCCAGCCCACAGACGCCATAAAAGTCCATTAATTGTGTCTTTCATGGTCTTCACTTCTGCATTAGTGCATTTATACTGCTTCCCAAGTTTATCAAAGATAGCTCTCCTCAAATTGTTAGGAATTGTCTTCTTACCCCTGGAGCCGTCAAAGTCCACTTTTCTGGCCCACTCAGCACAACGTTCAAAAGTAACATGGTGTTGGAAGATTAACTGGGCAAATAGACTCGGCTGCCCTTTGCTGTGTGAAACTAAGCTTTGCAAAGTTTCCCTTGGTAGTTAGACACGTACTTTGGTGGGGGCACATAGCTGTAGGTGTCACTGCTTAAGAGACTTTTCCTGGGGTGAAGGTGATGGAGGAGGCTCATCCCATTGTAGAAGCTGATCATGGTCTGCACCTTTACCAGGGTGGGATACACCTACTTGGGTGGGGGCACATAGGTGGGAGGAGACCTGAAAAGTCTATTCGTCCGCCATCTCCTGAAACAAAGCTTTGATTAGGCAGGTGGAGTCTGGTTGATTGCCTGTTGCACTTAATCAGCTCCCTGCTGGATTTAGAGGCATTTTTTTTAACAGGGATAAGTCCCTGTTACATGGCCCAATACACTTTTTTACTTTTGGAGTTACCCTCTTCCTCGTTATTTGGATTGGTGGTGTGTCACAGTTTTTTCTCTCTTTTTTTATCCTATGCAGATGCCCCAGCATCTACGTAGCAAATGTGGTGGGTTCTGGGGTTAGAGCTTGCTGGGATTGTGTGTTTATTCATTTTAAATGTCAACTTGTATCAATTGTTTAAATAAATAGGGAAGGGGGGGAGTGAGGGAATGAGCTCTTGCTACTGTCCTAGGAACGGTGCCAGGGGTGAATGGAACTAGGTAACATATAGAGTACTTGCATAGGCAAGCGAGAGAACCCCTTTAGAACAAGGTGATAAAGGGTGTAGATAAATAAACCTTTATTAAATAATTAGGGTATCAGTGAGCACAAAACTATTAAAAAACAAATTAAACAGCTAACTCCCAGTCCTATAGACTAGGCTGGTTGCCATGTGGATCTAGGGAATACTAGTTAACTGGCATATGCAGAATAGATGTTTAGCTAATGCCTCAGTGAGGTATATAGATGTATAAATATTTATAGTCTTATCAAGGATGTACCGGACAGGACATATAAATATATACCTACACTGAATGAATTGATTCAAAGAGTATACTCGTGGAAAGCATATAGTAAGTGATGGCTGTACAGTGTCACCGCACTCACAATCTGAACATATCAATACATTTGGGTACTCCAATAAATATGAATCAAAAAAAAAATATATGTATAAAGGTCCCTAGAAACGACGCATAAGTATATAACATAGGGTTAAAAAGGCTACTATGTAGCTAAAGATAGGCTGAGGGCCAAGTACATAATGTGTACAGGAGATTTCAACATGACACATTCACCATCTCTGTCTGTAATATAATGCCACCGCCTATTCGGGAGTTCTCACGTAGGTAGATATTAATAAGTGAGTAACTCCCCACGAACTTCCGTGGAAACGGCACCGTATAGTAAGGTGAAGTTGTATAAGCAATTTATGTTTCAAAGTGCAACGGTTTTATTTACTGTGCCCACAGTGTGAAGTGGTATAGAGTGAAGGTCTGGTCTAAATACCCAGATATACTTAGTGTAGCACTAAAGAACTCTATGCACCTCCAACCCGGTGTGGTGTATTCATGAGCACCACCGGACATTTAGTTAGCCGGGTGAGGAAGGGGTTAAACTTAGTGTAAAACTAAAGAACTCTATGCACCTCCCACCCGGTGTGGTGTATTCATGAACACCACCGGACCTTTAGTTATCCGGGTGAGGAAGGGGTTAAAGTTGGATAACACTCTAAATATACTGTCAGGAGTCTACCTTGAGGTCTATTATAGGACTCACTAGATGGTCTGTATATAGATGAATGGAGCCCCTATATATGTACACTAGATAGAAGGGTCCTCTTAGTGTATATACAATATACTGTACAGGCATACCCCGCATTAACGTACGCAATGGGACCGGAGCATGTATGTAAAGTGAAAATGTACTTAAAGTGAAGCACCACCTTTTTTCACTTATCGATGCATGTACTGTACTGCAATCGTCATATACGTGCATAACTGATGTAAATAACGCATGTGTAACAGGCTCTATAGTCTCCCCGCTTGCGCACAGCTTCGGTACAGGTAGGGAGCCAGTATTGCTGTTCAGGACGTGCTGACAGGCGCATGCGCGAGCTGCCGTTTGCCTATTGAGCGAGATGTACTTACTCGCGAGTGTACTTAAAGTGAGTGTCCTTAAACCGGGGTATGCCTGTATACAACTCCAATCTGGTGTGGTGTATTAATGAACACCACCGAACATTAAATTAACCGGATAGGGAGAGAGATAAAGAATGCATTTCAAATACTGTGTCAAGTGGATGTTGGCGTCTATGAGCCAATTGTAATGGTATTAATAGCTCAGATCCCCCTATGCAGGTAGATGTATGTAGTGAGGATAGATATACACTCAGTTTTTCTGTGTTATAATACCATCTTGATTGCTTAATGATGCACACAGAACACACAAGGTTCACTTTGCATATGTTGTGGAGACTTCCACCCGGCGTGGTGTATTAATGAACACCACAGAACGTTAGTTAGCTGGGTGGGGGGAGTATCTTTGGGGGTAGGAAGGCGCCTAGATACAGCTCACCCTTGCAGCGATCGCCTCAGAGCTGCGTTCCACACCGCACTGACACGTGCTGACGACACTGACACGTGCGGACTCCCAAACAACGGAGATAAATATATACACTGATATTTTCAGACCACTTATTGGGTATGATTCCATGGACAAATTTGCCTTCACACCCCCAGTATCGATCATATAATCAATCATATAATCAAATACCTATCTTTGATCCCAGTATCACTTTATATGGTAGATTATTCACAGCCTAATTGCCTCCTTACTTGAAGTGTTACATACAGTATTTGCTCACTACCCCCACTCCCGATGTAACCATTCAGGTTAATCCTTAAGATACCTGCCATTACTCTGTACAATAAAGAGACACAAAACTAAAGCTTTATTGATCTAATACTTACCTTAGCGCCAACCGTTGCCATGACAACATGTGCCTATTTAACACATCGGCTATCATGGAGGCGGGACCACCTTGAGAAAGCGTCAGAGCGACGCGAAACAGCTGTCGGTGGAGGACGCCCTTCCGTGATGTCAGCACGTGTCAGTGCGGTGTGGAACGCAGCTCCGAGGCGATCGCTGCAAGGGTGAGCTGTATCTAGGCGCCTTCCTACCCCCACAGAGACTCCCCCCACCCGGCTAACTAACGTTCTGTGGTGTTCATTAATACACCACGCCGGGTGGAAGTCTCCACAACATATGCAAAGTGAACCTTGTGTGTTCTGTGTGCATCATTAAGCAATCAAGATGGTATTATAACACAGAACAACTGAGTGTATATCTATCCTCACTACATACATCTACCTGCATAGGGGGATCTGAGCTATTAATACCATTACAATTGGCTCATAGACGCCAACATCCACTTGACACAGTATTTGAAATGCATTCTTTATCTCTCTCCCTATCCGGTTAATTTAATGTTCGGTGGTGTTCATTAATACACCACACCGGATTGGAGTTGTATACAGTATATTGTATATACACTAAGCGGACCCTTCTATCTAGTGTACATATATAGGGGCTCCATTCATCTATATACAGACCATCTAGTGAGTCCTATAATAGACCTCAAGTAGACTCCTGACAGTATATTTAGAGTGTTATCCAACTTTAACCCCTTCCTCACCCGGATAACTAAAGGTCCGGTGGTGTTCATGAATACACCACACCGGGTGGGAGGTGCATAGAGTTCTTTAGTGTTACACTAAGTTTAACCCCTTCCTCACCCGGCTAACTAAATGTCCGGTGATGCTCATGAATACACCACACCGGGTTGGAGGTGCATAGAGTTCTTTAGTGCTACACTAAGTATATCTGGGTATTTAGACCAGACCTTCACTCTATACCACTTCACACTGTGGGCACAGTAAATAAAACCGTTGCACTTTGAAACATAAATTGCTTATACAACTTCACCTTACTATACGGTGCCGTTTCCACGGAAGTTCGTGGGGAGTTACTCACTTATTAATATCTACTTACGTGAGAACTCCCGAATAGGCTGAGGCATTATATTACAGACAGAGATTGTGAATGTGTCATGTTGAAATCTCCTGTACACATTATGTACTTGGCTCTCAGCCTATCTTTAGCTACATAGTAGCCTTTTTAACCCTATGTTATATACTTATGCGTCGTTTCTAGGGACCTTTATACATATATTTTTTTTTTGATTCATATTTATTGGAGTACCCAAATGTATTGATCTGTATATATGTTCAGATTGTGAGTGCGGTGACACTGTACAGCCATCACTTACTATATGCTTTCCACGAGTATACTCTTTGAATCAATTCATTCAGTGTAGGTATATATTTATATGTCCTGTCCGGTACATCCTTGATAAGACTATAAATATTTATACATCTATATACCTCACTGAGGCATTAGCTAAACATCTATTCTGCATATGCCAGTTAACTAGTATTCCCTAGATCCACATGGCAACCAGCCTAGTCTATAGGACTGGGAGTTAGCTGTTTAATTTGTTTTTTAATAGTTTTGTGCTCACTGATACCCTAATTATTTAATAAAGGTTTATTTATCTACATCCTTTATCACCCCACGAGTGCTTGTTCTAAAGGGGTTCTCTCGCTTGCCTATGCAAGTACTCTATATGTTACCCTGTATCAATTGTTTGAAGTTTAGTGGCCCTCCTACCAGGGCTTAAGTTTATCCCACCCCATTTTTTAAGAAGCATGTTTTTCCATGTTCCTGTGCAGGACAGGTCTATTGAGACCATTCTACCTCCACTGCAGAGGTACATGAGAATTTTCACAGGTAGTGTTAGGACCTGCATACTGGTCCTGCCGTGAAGTGGTTGCAGGCTTATAACGCTTTGGCCAAAGGGTTAAACTAAATGGCCCATACTCATGAGAATACTAGCATTGAAGTATTTAACTATTTATTTTGTCACATTGGATGTAGCATTGGGTATTTTTGTCTTTTGTTGTATACATTTGGCCACGCTCAGTAGCACTCCTTTTGATACAAATATATATATATATGATGTGGTGGGTTCTGGAGATAGAGCAGGCATGTGCGCAAACTGTGGGGCACGCAAGATTTTTCAGGGGGTGCGCGGCGGTTGCATTTAAATTAAATGTCGGGGGATCACGTGAGGCAACTTCCCTTATCTTGTCTTCAGCAACATGTCACCATGGCAACATGGCGTCAAAGGACGCTGTGACATCACGTGACCCCGCAGCATCATTTGATGCCGAAGATAAGGTAAAGAGGGGGTGAGAGCAGGGGGGGAGAGCAGGCAAGGGGGCGCAGACTGAAAAGTTTGTGCACCCCTGGGCTAGAGCTTGCTGGGATTGTGTGTTTCTTACTCCTATGTAGATGCCACAGAGATTGACATCTACATTATTCGCCTTCTAATACTTCTGAATTATATGAGCTATATCATTTTTTCGCAACAACAAAAACTTCATCCAATTATAAAGAAAAAAAAACATACAGCCATTGAACGTGGCTCGTTGACTCACATGGATGTAGATCTGTAACCCCTAATTGGTCTCTCTCAGTCTGATGTCTGGCTACACACCGGTAGCCTTTGCTTGGCTAACAACCAGCTAACAAATTTAACGGTGCAATTCCACATAGTAGGCAAGACAACAATCTTTTAAAAACAATTTAACAGTTGAATTATCTTTCCTAAACAATTATACATGTACTACAACTGATTCAACTGCTTTCATTATTTTGGTAATGAATTACAAATTGCATTTCTAAGCTGACTGTTAGCAAGTGTTTTCCTTACTTTTAGCCCACCATGTCCTTATCAGAGGGACAATGAAGATAAGGCAAGGGGAGAAAGAGGGATTCTGGCTGTGCAAGTACTTGCTGAAAGCACAATGACAACCGACAAAATGGAGTAGCTGCAGAAAATAAAACTCCTCCCAAGTCTCAGCTCACCATGTTTGCAACTTAACTTAGAAAAAGTATATAAAATACTTATAACTTTAGTTTTGGAGATGCTCTCCCACTGAAAAATACATTTTAACATTTTGTTTATGTGAAGAGAGAGAGAGAGAGAGAGAGAGAGAGAGAGAGAGAGAGAGAGAGAGAGAGAGAGGAGAGTGAGAGAGGAGAGAGAGACCGAGAGAGACCCTGTGGTGCAAACCCCCCTCTGATCAAGGAGAAGAGGTGAGAATCTTGTTGGTACAATTACCTCCTATCAGCGTGTGTCCAATGGACGCTCTACTCACCCACAATTGTAACCCAGCCAGATTTTGAGAAAATAGAAAGAAAAAGACACACAGCGCACCAGAGGTGAGTATCAAGTAAATATATTAAAACACACGTGTATCCAGAACTTACACTTAAAATTAATAAAATACTCTCAGCACAACAATCCGAAAGTGTGAGTCCATAGATGTTATGCAGGAAGGACCTGGTGCAGTGGGTCCCAGGACCACGACTCGAAGCATGGAGAGATGCAGGAGCAAATACGTGTTACAGTGTGTGATGCAATGAAGTGATTACGTATTATGTATTGACGTGGGATATGCTACAGCATAGGAATTAAAGTTAATCTATATCACCACGGATAGAGCTTAAAACATAAGATACTGGTAAAAAGGCCAGCTGAGATTTTGGCAGGACTGGTATAGTGGGAGATTGTGGGGTCTCTTATCTTCGAGCATCTCCACCTGCTATGTCGCGTTGTCATGGCGACGCTGCATCATGTGATGTTGCGGCACCATGTGACGTCACGTTGTTATGGTGACACATTACCATGTGCTGTCGTGGTGTAATGCGATACTGCATTGTCATGATAGCAGCAAGATCTGCCGCCACTTATAGAGGAACCAAATGCACTGCCATCAAGCCGGTCCTGACTGTAAATTTCTTACAAGGGGCCGTGAGTATACTATACAAGTTTAGCCCTGCTTCCCCCCTCTCTGGAAGATGTACTGCTGGCTACTGCTGGCTACTGCTGGCTGTGGTGCGTGCATACCTGTGACGGCCAAGGAGAGCTGAGTAGTCCGCGATGGTGTGGGGAACAGGACAGGCTTTTGGTGAATTCTACTTGCTTCTCAGGGTGTTAGCGCCTCAAGCTCCAGTGGGCTCCAGTTTCCCAGAGAGAGTCCCCACCAGAACAGACTCCTTGCACACCCCTGCCCAATAGACTGTAGACTCACTCAGGGGTATACAAAAAGGGATGCTTTATTGAGACATCCACTGTGGATGGTATCACAGTGGATGCAGAGTAGATTGATCTGGGTCCCAGACCTCTGGATGGTGCTTGTCTCTGATAGCATTGAGCTTCTGATCTCTCTTTCAGTCAGCCCATGAGGGACTGCCTAGCATGTCTCACTTCCCGCCGGGAAGAGCAGCACACAACTCCTCTCCCTAGGAAGGGTGGAAGAGAACTCTCTTTGCTTCCTCAACCAAGGAGGGTGTGAGCTGAACTGCTGAACTGAACTGGTAATTTAGCACTTCCTCTCTTATGTACCAGAAGAGGAGGGCACAAGATGTGCACCACAATTGGTTATACGCAGGCCCCCGTGTCACCACCACTCCTGTCTCAGACAGTCAGCATGGGAGTGGTGGGGGTTCAATGTCCCTTGAATAGCCTGCCACAGTCTGTAGTTACTAAGGACTTACATGGCAGGAGGCAGAGAGGCAGTCTGGACCAGCCATTGCTACACAAGAAACCTATTAAGATCCTCATGAACCTTGAATGGGTATATTGAGATTCATCAAGAAAGGTATAATGAAGCATAGAATTGCCATTTTCCGCAATGATACTCAAGTGAATTTCACTTAATCTCAACATTTTTTTTTTAAGACTAGTATTTCTGTCCCCTGTTACTCCCCTTCACTGTCCCCCTCTCCCCCTCATCTTATTTCCTTTAAAATAGTCTTCCTCCCTCTCCCCCCACCTCCACTCTCCCTCAATTTCCACCTATTCCCCCAACACACACACAATTCCACACAAACACACACACACACTTACACACAATTCCATACAGACAATCACACACACACACACACACACACACACACACACACACACACACACACACACACACTTTCCCCTTAAATAATTTTTACCTGCGGAGGGTGGAGAGGGGGATACTCTTACCAATCTGTGTGGGAGCTGCTGCAGTGAGTGCTCATGCATGTGGGTGGGAACAGTGGGAGAAAGAATTGGCTGTGTGGAATAATGGCCACCCCCCGCATCAAGCAGAAAAAGCAGCAGCCGTCGTGGAAATTGAGCCCGTCCTCTGGCCTCCGCCAGCACAATTTCCAGCGCCAGCCAGCAGAGCCCCCTATACACTATCATAAATGCATTATGCGGTTTAGCAGCATGTTGGTCAGGACACTGACACTGCATATGGGACTAAAGAAAGAAATTGACAATCATTTGTAAACAGTGCATATATACTGTATGATAGCTTCCACTGTGTGAAGCCACAATATGTGTGCATCCAATATCAAGTGGGAACTTGAAGTGTGAGAATTTCTTAGCCTTGATGAAAACTAGTTTTGTTTATCACTTTTGATTGATATATTATATGTATTTATTTTAAGTTAATGTATAATCTGTTTCTCTTTTTTTTCACTCTATGTCCACATTTGACTATATATTTTTAGTAAGCATATCAATTCACTTGCATTTTTGTAGTTAAATACATTATTGCATAATACAATTTTCACAATTTGCTTGTAATTGGTATACAAATTGTGTCTGTCCATACACACTACAGCCTGCAATCAAGTTATTCTTTGTTTTTCTTTTTAAAGCTGCAAATCAAGCTGTTGTTTAAAAAAAATATATATATTTTTTTTTTACCATTCAATATGTGCATCAATACAATCTGCACACTGACAAGTGATTAGCTAAATTGCAGATCGATCTGTTCTCCTGTAATCGATTGCTTGCTCTGGGTTATTTAATTCAGCTCTTGCACAGCATTTTGGGCAATATAGTCCTGGAATATGATTGACTGGGCAGTTACGAGATTCAATTGGTGCATTGCTAGAGAGAGGGTGGGGCTCAAAGCTAGAGCCTATCAGAACGGGAAAGGGGCTGTCACTTTGGAAATGCCTCCTACATTAGAAACATAAAAAAAAATTTTTTTTAAATGCTACAAGTATTTTCTCATAGTACAGAATTGATTTCTTAAAATAAAAACACACATGTAGGATATTGCTTGAACTGCTGCTTTAAGTGTTTCTTTCTCTCTCTACTCTCGATGGGAGTAATGCAACTTTTAGGTCCGATCTATCTAACGTCAGTTAAATCCCTGCTTTGACAATGAATCATTGTTGGTAAACGTCAGTGGTCTCCAAACTTTTCAGTACGAGGGACACATCGTATATATTCTACACATTTTTGCGGCCAAAATAAAATCTTGTTATAATTTTTATATATTTATATAGATGTAGCCAGGTCTCCTTTGTCAGTGCGGACACCCAACCTGCGCTCCCTCGCTGTGGCCGTTCGCGGAGAGGTGTGGGGGCATGTGCGTGAGTGGCGCGCTGTTCCCTGAAGCGGCCGGTTGCCGGGGACGCGCGCGGCCCGTTGTTAGGGCCGCTGTCGCGTTGCCGAGTTCCCGGCGGCTCGCGGTACAGGGCGCCGCCATTGTGCATTAGCTCGCGCATGCGCAGTGAGAGCCAGGCGCCGGGAGGACCCCAAACAGCTCACGCATGCGCAGGGAGGAGCCCGCGAAACACTAACCTACCAGGGAAGGCTCTAAGCAGGGACTACGAGTCCCATGAGCCTCTGCACACCCCACGTGACGCCAGGGAGCCAATAGGCTTAAATAAATTCAGTCATATTGCAGTTCATATGGAAGGGGCATTTAGGTCACAATGAGAACCCCTCTGGTATCTTATTCAACAAAATCAAAAAACACTGTACTTTTAGTACCTACGCATTTTTTGAAGCAGTGCCCATGCAATTTGTTCGTTCATACAGTATATATAAAAAAATCTATATATACCCTAAGAGCCAAATCTCAATAATGATAATCGTTATATACAGTTACAATACATGGGCTCATGTCCCTGCACAGAGAGAGGAAAGGATACATTTCGCGCGCTGAGCCCACGCTAGTCAGTCAGAGCCAGGAGCAGCCAAGGGAAGGAGGTAGGGTGCAGGAGTCAGTGACTCCCTGCACTAGGCCAGCAGCCCCCAAGGCCCGAGATAGCCCTGAGCCACCCAGTAGAGTGAGTTGTGTCAGGGACAGCCCTCAGGTTAGGAACCCTGCCACTTACTTTCTAGAGCAAGTTAGGGACATAGCAGAAGCTGCGCGTCCATCCAGAGATTTGGGCTCAGACCTTCGCTGTCGTTGCAGTAGCCATCCGGGTGGGATGGCCCCGGACGGTAGCTCCTGCATTCAGCCGACATCAGCCTTCGGATCCTTTGTGAAGTTCCTTGACAGGCCCGGGCACCGGAGTGTCCGGCAGGTAATCCACAAGTGCACCAACGAGCTCACTCATATTCACACGGACATAGTGGCTGCGCAGTCACACATACACATCTCACTTGAAGGGTGGGGTAATACTGCGTGGGGCTACTGGACACTGGGTGGGATCATCCGGTGGGGTTTGTGAGGGAAGGTAGCGTCCTGCGCGACGCGGTTGTTAGTGTCTCCTCTAGGGAGGGACACCTGTTGATATACGTGCATCTGCTTATGGTTATTATATGCAAGTACGTTCTATGTGCACAAGTAAAGTCATTGATTGCTTACATACGGTGTGCTGGTTATTTGTATGTGTCCTGCGAGGACCAATTCCCGATTTGCAGGGAACCATCGCAGGTGGAGGCGCTGCACCGTGTACAGGGTTACTCCTAATATAATTGCCCCAGATTCCCCGTGGCGGAAGCTCAGCCCTCCTGTGAGCCTAACAGGTAAAGCACCACACCTGGTAACACTAAGTTCCCCGCACCCACACTATATCTGCGATTTGGTGGGGTGGAATACCCGTCACATATTTTATAAATTATTTTTCTGGCGGAGCATGGCGGTTGCAGAGGCCCCACGCTCTTCCCCAAGGCATTTAAATTAAATTCCAGGGGGATCGTGTGATGCCTCTTTAACTTCCCATACCTTGATTCAGACAGCTGGTGTGACGCATCGCCATGGCAATGCGGTATCAAATTACGCCACAGGGTCACGTGTGGTGATGTTACATGACCCCGCAGCGTCATTTGATGCTGGATACAAGGTGGCGAGTGGAGGGAGCAGGCAGGAGGGCGCAGGACAAAAAGTTTGGGCACCCCATCTCTAACTTATACTAAGTTCCTATGCATCCCAGGTCTCCATAGCCATTACGATGAGTTGTACAATATACAGTAGTATTGAAAGTTACCAGATTACTGCTCAATGTAATTTAAGAACACCTCTATCGTAGTAGTAGTAGTAGTAGTAGTAGTAGTAGTCGTAGTAGTGGTAGTGGTAGTAGTAATAGCTGCTGATAAACAAGAAAAAAAATAGTTTCTGAATAAAAATAATAATAATAGAATAAACAAATAAAACATTTGCTATTTATGAACTTCTTCCATTTACAGAGAATAATAGCACTGGTGTCTTTGTTCTGGAAATCACGCGTTCATAATACTATAATGCATGTAGATTCAGTTCTCTGTCTGGAATTGCTTACTCATGCTGAGTTGCTCTGGGAGCCATGGCAGAACTTTGTTGTGATCACATGCTTGCAATTACCAAGGGTAACATATTATCCTAATCAAAGTCTGTAGAGAATTTGAAATCAATGTACTGTGTGTATCAGGTGTTTTTGTTTTACATGTTACATTCTCAGCACACTACAGCTTGCTGGAAAAAAAAATGTTCTCACTCATTGTCTCTCTCTATAGCCTAGATATATCAAAATGTTAAAACAGAGTTATTATCTCACCTGGTAAAAAATAATTAGCACTTCTTACTGTATTTCCTCAATTTTATGACCAAAGTCATACAGATTGCAGTAATAATTTATCGGGTGCAATATTTTTTTACTTTACATGATGTAGGAATTAACGCAATTGTGAATAATGCATTAGTTCGCAAATCACGATTGCATTGCTAATACTTCTATAGGGTTCTCTAATATCAATTATTACAGAACCCTATGGTAGACATTACATTAAGCCCTTTGACACCTCTGGCTACCAAGTTATACCACAGGCATCAAATGGGTTACAATTAACATTAAACTACACTACCTACTGCCCCCCCCGCCCCACCCCCTCTGGGAGATTATACTGCTGCTACATGGTGTGTGCGGCATACCTGCTGGCTTACAGTTGATCTGAGTCTCCCGCATGATGCTAGGGGATATCAGAACAGGCTTCTCGGGTATAACTGATTCACGGTGACAGTGCCTCCATCTCGTGCAGACCCCAGGGTGAGGGGTGAAATCCCTGCAAGAGAACTCTGTACTCTCCCCCCTGATAGATTTCAGTCTCAGGCAAGGAGGTATAATGAACAACTGGAACACTTTATTCTCAAAGTACACTGCACAGCATACACAGCAACCACTGGAAATTTGAGCTTAGGGCCTTCACCCTCAGGATGTCCCTGGACCTTCACAGTCCTGCAAAGTACTACCCCAGTACTCTATTCTGTTCCTGCCTGAGCTTCCTCTGGGACCTGTACTCATCTCCTTTGGATTCCGGAAGACTGGGACAGTCACTCATTCTACTATTGAGTTGGAAGGCTAAGTGTACCATCCCCCAGATAAGAAATACCAGGTTCTCATTGGTTAGCTGGCTGTACTTAGTGAGCACCAATGACTGATGTGGCTAATCCCTGACGAAGTGTCCCACGTGACACAAAACGCGTGGGAGAGCCAGTGCATGCTGGGCATTGCGTGACGACGTCATACGCCCAACAGCGCATACACCAGTGCAGGAGACACCACGCGGAGATGCCGGTCTAGGAACTTTTCCCTCAGCACAAGACATCTGCAAACCGGAGAGGGGATACAACTTGAACTACGGACATTCCTGCCGTGTTGTTATACTGTCCGGTGTATTTTGATATATGTGATCTACTTTTATTGTAAGTCTTTGCACTTGATATTTTATATCTCTATAAATAGTTATATTTTGCTATATACTGATTATCTCGTTTTTGCACCCCACCCCTTTTGTTTATATGTTATGTGAGTGTTCTCTAGCCCCACTGATCAAGGGAGACGGGGAGCAGCATTGAGATTTTCTAAAAGGATATTCATGGCAGTCAGCGCGCACTTAACATTGTACTTCCCGGGACCTTCACTCCCAGCCAAACGCCACCTGGAGCAGTCCCAACTCTTCCCTTACTCCCCGATAGAGTAGGGGAATGATCTCCCTCCTCTCCCCTAAGGCCTTGTCCAGGGTGAAGGGAAGAGCGGAGCGAGCTGGCGCTCATGAGCAGTGACATCACCTGCATGTAAGCAGGAGACCAATCTTGTCCTGCTATAGGAAATTTGCGAGTGCGGGGGGGCGTGTCAGTGGGATGGGGGTGGGGCGTGTCAGTGGGATGGGGGGGGCGTGTCAGTGGGACGGGGGACGTATCTAATGCAGTAACATATATATATATATATAGATATATCTATCTATATATATCCATATATATATATATATCCCCTCTCTCTCCCCCTCCCTTCCCTCCCCTCCCCCCCTTTCTCTCCCCCCTACTTTCTCCCTGCCCCCCTCTCTCTCTCCCCCCCTCCCTCTCTCTCCCATCCCCCTTCTCTCCCCCCTCTCTCTCCCCTCCATTGCTCTCCCCCCTGCTCTCCCGCCCCCACCCTGCGCTCTCTCCCGCTCCTCCTGCGCTCTCTCCCTCCCACCCCTCTGCGCTCTCCCACCTCCCCTGTGCTCTCTCCCGCACCCCCCCGCGCTCTCTCCCGCCCACCCCTGCGCTCTCTCTCGCCCCCTCTGCACTCTCTCTCTCCCTCCACGCTCTCTCCCTCCCCCACCATCCCCTCTCTCCCCCCGACCCCTCCCCTCTCTCTCCCCCATCCCTCCCCCTCTCTCCCCGATCCTCCCCTCTCTCTCCCCTGACCCTTCTCTCTCTCCCCCCCTTCCCTCCTCTCTCTCCCTCGACCCTCCTCTCTCTCCCCCGACCCTCCTCTCTCTCCCCCCTTCCCTCCTCTGTCCCCTCCTTCACTCCTCTCTCTCCCTCTTCCCTCCTCTCTCTCCCCCTTCCCTCCTCTCTCGATCCCCCCTTCTCTCCTTTTCCCTCTCTCTCACCCTTCCCCTCTCTCTCTCCCCCCTTCTCCTTCCCCCCTTCTCCTTTCCCCTTCTCTCCTTTCCCTCTCTCTCCCCCTTCTCTCCTTTCCCCTCTCTCTCCCCCTTCTCTCCTTTCCCCTCTCCCACATTCTCTCCCCCCCTTCTCTCCTTTCCCCTCTCTCTCTCTCTCCCCCCCTTCTCCTTCCCCCCTCTCTCTCCCTTCTCTCCTTTCCCCTCTCTCTCCCCTTTCTCTCCCTCCACCCTTCTCTCCTTTCCCCTTCTCTCCTTCTCTCCTTTCCCCTCTCTCCCCCCATCCCAATCACTCCGTTTGCCCCCCCACCACATACGTTTTCCCCCCCCCACCACTCCGTTGGCCCCCCCACCACCCCGTTTGCCCCCAACACCCCGTTTGCCCCCACCACCACCCTGTTTGCTCCCCCACCCTGTTTGCCCCACACCACCACTACCACCACTCCGTTTCTCCCCCCCCCACACCACCACTTCATGTTACCCCCCCCACACCACCACTTCATGTTACCCCACCCCCCCCCCCACACCACCACTTTGTTTTACCCTCCCACACCACCACTTTGTTTTAACACACCACTTCGTTTTACCCCCCTATTACATTGGGGCTTATTGTCATCTGATACCTGATATACTGTGTGCCAATTAGGTGGTTATACTAATATTGGATTTTTTCCACTGCGTACCACCCATTGCATTCATTAACAGGTGTATGTTGAGGATATTAATCCTATTACTTGAGCCTTATCTCATTAATCGACTTACACCAGATAGGTCTCGATTCAACACCCCATAGGGGATTTTAGTATTTGTTCGTTTTGTAATTTTAAGTCGTCGTGGTTGTCATAATAAATATTTTTTATTTTTTTAATTATTGGTTTTGTGAGCTTTGACTCACTTTAGTGTGTCGCTAGGTAGGGGTGATTTTACCTCACATAGTGGGACAATTGGTATCCCAGGCTATTTTAGCTAGTAATACTACTGTACTTTGAGTGCAGCTAATTGGGTTCTTTTCGTTATCCTAGAGTTAACGTGTTGTGTTATATATGTATATTTAACCCTTTGCACCCTAGTCTACAACTTCACAGGTATGGGGTTGAGCGTTGAGTTATTTCTTTAGTTGTTTTCATGATGATCAATTAATCAAGGGCGTATTATTAGCAGCACCTGTCTGCTACTTAGCATCTTAATTCCTATGGAAGCAGTAAGGGTGTACTTAGTTTTTCACACATGGCTTCTCGATTTTGGCTTTATTTTTGTTAAGTAAATCATGACACAGTGTAATATGTCATGTGTTGTTGTTCATCTGAGGTTGTATCTACCTAATTTTTAGACCTGCTTAGGAACAGATGACTGGTATTATGTCCTGATATGTAAAACCATGGAATTCAAAGAGGGTGTACTTTCTTTTTCACACAACTGTGTGTGTGTGTGTGTGTGTGTGTGTGTGTGTGTGTGTGTGTGTGTGTGTGTGTGTGTGTGTGTGTGTGTGTGTGTGTGTGTGTGTGTGTGTGTGTGTGTGTGTGTGTGTGTGTGTGTGTGTTGAGTCTTGCTGTTGTAAGATACCATCTTACATGGCTCTTAACCAGATATGTTCCCAAACCTTCATGTCCAAAGTTGACCTCAACTCTCTTTCCCAGTTAATCATATACAGTGTTGTAATTTCATTTCTTCGGAAGATCGTAATAGTAACATATACAGTAAAGCCAAAAATTCATACTTTTTATCACAGAGCCAGACATACTGTACAGATAACTTCACATGGTTTGAGTTTCCTAAATTGTCCTAGAAGTTACATCTGAAACTGTAAGAAGGGTTTCATATGCAAATATTTCCAAGACTCCGTATTGGGAGCATGATATTTCTCTTTGATCATTTTGAGTGTTTGTATTTTTCTGTTATGGTATTGATTTCTCAAACTAACTAATCCATTTTCTTTCAAAAGCAGCAGCCCAAATACTACGGGCTCTGTGGGAAATCAGAATTTTTAAATATAGGTGTCATTTGGGGTACGGGGGTATTCCAATCTGTCCTGCTTTTTGAGTTCTCTTCTTCCATCTGTGGGATCTGCAGACCCAGTTGCATCAAGAAGTTATTTCCCTCATGTAATCTTTTTATAGTGATCTGCCATTCATTTTTAAACAGTTTAAGTGGAAATCTCCACCTAGACAGAATATTTTTTTTTTTTTTAAGAATAGCTACTGTCGCGGCCTTTTTTAATCTCCAACATCCCCGAAAAAATTCTGGGATGTTTTCCGACTCTCACGGGCCTTCTCCGCGCGGCCCGAAATCAGCTGATAGCGCTAGACAATGAAAGCGCTTAGCGCTAAACAATAGAAATGCCCGCAGGCGCCCAAAACGGCCCCCATCAGCCCGCGATTTGCCCGCGATTTTTAAAATCCCGGGGAAAAGGCCGCAGGAGGCTAAAGGCGGGTGCCACTGTATGATTGGGTAAAGTTTGTCACTGGGGAAAAATATTCAAATAACTGAATAGATGTACCCTCAAACGTTATGTCTTTGCTGTTTCTTGTAATTTTTAATATGGCTTCCTTTATGTTGTAATCATGTAGTTGCACTATCATGTCTCTAGGTGCTTCTTTATCTGCCAGTCATGCTTTCAGAGCCCTGTGAGCTCTATCCATAAGAGCTTCCTCTGTTGATAATTCTGGCTGAAGATTTCTAAAAAGTCTCAGGAGATACTCATCCAGTTCACCAGCATCCACTGCCTCGTGTATATTTTTGATATGAAGATTGTTTCGCCTACCTCTATTTTCTAAATCTTCTTGATGGTCTTGGAATATGCGAACCAGGGTTTGCAATGCTTCTACTTTAGAAGCCATATCTTCTTTGTATATTTACCGAATTGATTCATATCGCTTTGAATATCCATTAATGCTTTATGCACTTCTTCTTGAAAAGATTGCTTAATATGATTTAGCAGAATCTCCAAGTCATTTTTGATGGTAAGTTGCTTGCTCGACTTGCCGCTCTTCTTCTGAATCTCTGATGGCAGTCAGCTGATCCGGCTGAAAGAGGAACTATAAAGACATCTTTTAATCTTTTTTTTTAGAAAGTATGGTGCCACTTCATTTGCAGAAGGTTTCTTAGAATTTGAAGCCATGCCAAAAACCTGAGATAACACCTTCAGTTTCAACAGTTCACAGAAATGTTTACAATACAAATGTCAAATGAGTACTAAAGGGATGTGAACAAAGCATAAAGAGTAAACCTTATTATTTAATTAGTTATCTTCCTATTGTTTTCTTCAGTGTAGATAAATTCATAACCTATGAGACATTAGGGAAGAGGGTAGAGCCCCCTGCCTGATGCTTTCCGAGGTGCGGCCTCCCTTTTGACTGTTCAAGTAAGTGGGTAGCTAATATTTAATGTTAGGGGCCCACTAACTTGCTTGTGTTGCTTACCAAATGAGTTGTGAGATACAGTATTTGCTGTTTCCCTCTGTATTTCCGTTGCTCTGGGCTCTGACAGCAAGCCTCTGGGCCTGAAAAGCTTTGGAGGGTTAAGTTGGGCTCCTTCCCTGAGCCTCCTCAGTATTGATAGCTGGCCAGTGGACCACCTGTCTTCCTCTTGGAGAGGAAATCACTGATGCCACTTACTCTGTCAACACTGCCCAATACTTAGTGCTGAGCTGCTCTCGTGGCATCTCCTCACCATGGGAGGTGGCTGAGCAGCTGCAAGACCGCGCTGAATTAGCAACCTGACCGCTGATCTAGGCCGCTCTTATAGGCCACCACACTCACCACATGGTACCAAAGATACTCTGATGGGGAACTCCTCTGTGGTACACCTGCAATCAGGGGACCATCCTGCTGCCCTCTTCTGACCAGCCCACCTCTCCAATCTCAGTCAGGGCCTCTACACTCCCCTTTGCGCACCCCTACCAGTGGGTGGGCCCTAGCCACACAGCCATGGCTGCCATCTTATGCATAAAGTAAGGGCAGTAGACAAGCTGGTCTAGAAGAAGGGCGCCATGAACTGAGGAGGAAGGGTTGGAACTTAATTGGGGCACTGGACTGTGCGGCATCATCTCGCCGATCCCTAGCCTCAAATTGTCATCAGGAAGGTTTTGTGTAGGAATCTGGGCTTTGATAGGTGCATCACCTTAATATGATTTTTTTTTAGAATTTGATATTGTTTTGCACCACTTTTTATATGTTAAGAAGGAAAAAATATATTTGTGTCAGGGATTTTTACTTGGTATAATAAATAGGGTATTTTTTTTATAAGAAATATCACAGAACTTTGAAACATGACTCCAACATTATTAAACTGTTTGCATTAACCTATTTATTATCATCTTTTATTTGAATGGCAGCAACATTTTCCGTAACACAGCTCATATTGGGAGATAGGATAATAAATTTATAATGTATGACAAACAATTACATATATGTTAAGACAAACTTAGACAATAGGATTGATGTCCCTGCACCAAGGAGCTTACAATCTATAAGGAGGTGGATGAAGACACAAGGAATAGTGTGTGTGAGTTTATTAGCAACGTCTATCAACATTAAGACTCTGAGCATGCGGTTCTAGGATGAAAGTAAAAGAAGTCATGAGAGTGTTGGATAAATCTCCTTAAAAATACTGTGAACTGAGGTGCAGAGGAGGGAGTGAAGAGGAGGAGGGGGAGAGAGGAGGTGGGGAAAGGAGGTGAAGAGGAGGAAGGGAGCGGAGGAGGGGGGGAGAGGAGGAGGGGGGGAGTGGAGGAGGGGGTAGCGGAGGAGGAGGGTGGGAGCGGAGGAGGGGGGGGGGAGGAGAGGGGGAAAGGGGGAGCGGAGGTGAGGGGGAGAGGAAGAGAGGGTGAGGAGGGGGCGAGGAGGTGGCCCTCGAACATGGAACTCCCAGGGTAGAGGGAGACAACGGGTGATAGTCGACATAAATAGCAAATTAAGTATTTCTATTTATTTCTATGTCAACAACAATAGTTATTTGCATTTTTTATGTTCTAATTTTTGTTTTCCTGTTCTATTTGTCTATGGTTCATGTCTGTTTTGCTGAGACTCCCAGTTCATGTGTGCACCAACTGAGCATGACCAAATTTCTGAATATGTGTACTTTACCTTTAAACCTGAACTATATATACTGGGACATACAGGGACTTTATTATCATTATTATAGCACCCCTGAGAAAGGAAGCATGACTTTCAAAACGCGTAGGGTGGTCGTGCGTGACACTCTACATCTGACTAATTTTATATCCCCGCTGGAGGATCACTGTTGCAGCCTGACACCCAGATTAGTAGCGAATCTGCTACTATCTATCACACCACTCGGCGGAGCCTGGGCCAGACGAATCTGTGGCCACGATCTCACAGCTGCCACTGCACATGCGCAGATTGGACCGGAGACGGAGGTGAATGCCACAGACTGGAGAGGTCTGCCCACTGTACGTACAGGAGGGCTCCACGCCCAGGAGCAGATGCCAAAGTCAGCAGCTGATCATCCATAAGAGGGGATACTCTTTGATATATCCACCGCCTGATACCTCCTTGCCTTCGGTAAGCAGGTATTTTCACCAGAGTATGAGTGTCCAGTTGGGACCTTTTTTATATGTATTTTAACATGATGTGTCTTAATTAAATGTTTTTGTATTACTAACTGTCACCTGTTGTTCTCAGCATTTGTTTAATGTGTAAGTGTCTGCTATATGTTGATCTGTTGTCCTTCGCAGTATTATGCTATGATTTTTTATTATCTTTTCATGTACAATCATCTTCACGTGGAGCACCTCATTGGACGGGCCACACCACTGATACTGGTTGTATAATATTATTATTTATTTATTCAAGCCTACAGTTTGTTACTAGTGCAGAGCGCCATAGATAAAACCATCAAAGAACTTAAATCATCAAAGGCCCCCAGCTAAAGATAGGGGGAGGGGGCTGAGACTACTTTATATTGTAGATCACTGGTGAGACCTGAACTGTGTATAGTCCCTGAGAAAATATCTCCGGATGGAAGTAATTAAATTGGAGGCTATATTATAAGAAATTTGTCAAATTACTCGCCCCAAGGCTGCTCCATGTCTTTAATGCGATTCTGGCAGGAGCTCCCATCCCCCGGGAGATGCTACAGGCGTCTATATCTCTAATTCATAAGCCTGGTAAGGATCCGCTGGACTGCAAAAGTTACAGGCCAATATCTTTAATCAACACTGATATCAAAATATACGCTAAATTACTGGCCAATAGATTATGTCTCATCCTACCCAGACTTATACACCCAGATCAAGTCGGATTTATTAAAGGGAGGCAGGCAGCGGATAATACCCGACGATTTATTGATCTGTTAGAATTGGATAATATAAATCACAATCAAAGTATGTTGTTAAGTCTGGAGGCAGAAAAAGCTTTTGATAGGATAGACTGGCCCTACTTGAAAGAGACGCTTGTTGCATTTGGCTTTGGGGATCGGATGATTGGGGCGATTCTCTCGCTGTACTCAGGCCCCACTGCCAGGGTCATCCATCAGCGCTATCCTTCACTTCCATTCCAAATTAAGAGTGGCACGAGACAGGGGTGACCGTTATCCCCTCTCCTGTTTGCTCTATGTATCGAGCCACTGGCGGCGCAAATTCGAGGCAATTTGGACATCTCGGGGTTAAACGCATATTCACAATCTCACAAGGCGGCCCTATACGCAGATGACATCCTCTTAATTATTACAAAGCCCCTTACCTCCCTTCCAAATCTATATGATCTATTAGACAGATTTTCGAGGATCTCCGGGTTCAAAATAAACCAATCCAAATCCGAGGCCCTCAACATCAATCTCCCTAGACATACCGAGAAATTATTAAAACTAAATTTCAAATTTAATTGGCAACAGAAATATAGTAAATATCTGGGAGTCCATATCACCAAAGAGGCCAAAGGCATATATAAGGCAAATTATCCCAACCTGATCCGGACACTGAAAACTGATCTACACAAGTGGGCATCCCAGAGGATATCCTGGATAGGTAGGATACATAGCGTCAAAATTAATTTACTCCCCCGTATCCTATACCTTTTCCAGACGCTACCAGTGCCACTCAGACTAAAGGACTTACTCTCACTTCAGTCTGAAATCTCTAAATTTATCTGGGGAGGAAGAAAACCGAGAGTTAACAAATTAAATATGAAAAGACTTGTATTGGCTGGTGGCCTAGCGGTACCTGCCTGTTATCATACTACAAAGCGGCTCAATTAAGCAAAATTGTTCAATGGCAATCTAATCCACAATTGAAAAGGTGGGTGGAGCTGGAAAGTGCTGTTTGCTCCCCATTAGAGCTTAGCAGCTTGATTTGGTTACCCAAAACAGCGCAAAAGTACGATGACATACCGCTTTCAATGACTAACTCATTATCGATCTGGGAGGCTTCCAAGGTGAGGCACTCCCTCACGACAAGACACACTATGATGTCCCCCTTATGGAATAATTCCATGTTCGCACCGGGCCTATCAGGCAGTAATATCTCAATTTGGAAACAGAAAGGATATAAACAGATTAAAGATCTGGAGGGTTACAATAGAAAGGTCAAAACATTCAATCACATCAGGTTAGAAAAAGATATACCCCACTCAGAATTTTTTTAGATACCTCCATCTTATAATAAATTTGCCCCATACTCCCCTTTGACGACTTTCGAAATGCTTTCTGGCAGAGTCCGACACGAAGGGACTTACATCACAGTTATACGGATAGGTGATCGGTCCGGCTGGGCCGGGACAACAGGTACCGTCCTTCAGATCCCAATGGGAATCGGACCTAGGGGAGACCCTGGAGGATGAGGAGTGGAACGCTATATATGTGGCCACGGCAAAGAGCTCCATCTGCACCACTCTCAAAGAGAACGCATATAAAGTCCTCATCAGATGGTACCTCACCCCACTGAAATTATCTAGGTTCGTGCTGGGATCCTCCCGGCTGTGCCCTCGGCAGTGCGGGGGATCGGCAGACCTGTTACATATGCTGTGGTCCTGTCCGCGGATCTCTCCAATATGGGAGGAAATCAGAAATTGGATTCAGAGGCAAACAATAAATTAATTGCACATTTTGCAATAGCAACACGGAGCGAGATCGCAGCATTATGGAAACGCCCCGATATCCCAAAGATTCGGAATCGCATGTGGTTTATATGCCAGATGGAAAAGATGAGGAGTTTAGTTAACGACACTGGCACCAATTTTCTAAAAGTCTGGATGCCCTGGTTGGCACAGACGGATATCCCCGGGGTTGAGAGTAACACGATTTGGCTATAATAGATGTAGGTGCGTTCTCTTTCGGAGGTGAAAGCGCATTTTATATCATACAGACCCTTAGACATCAGTGCTTCAGAGTCAACCGGTTTAGGAGGAGATGGCTCCATACCGGCCCGCGGGTCACCCTGGAGGTAGCGCCCCCGCCCTATCCCCCCGCATCCCCACCCCCTTCCCTACCTTTCCCCCCCCCCCTTTTTTTTTTCCTTTGATATTATTATTACTATATATTGGATAGTGTTGTTGATTACTTCGTTCATCTTGAATTGCCCGGCCGAGTAGGGCTCGAAAAGCCGCGCGATCTAATTTTACCTGTTTTATTTGCTAAAATTATTATCATTTCCATGATGGTTTATATTTTATGTTGTATCATATGCCTGTAATACTCAATAAAATTTAATTTATAAAAAAAAAAAAAAAAAATTGTGAACTTTTAAATTTATGTAGGGTATAATAGAGGCTGGTGGGTGATAGAGAATTCCAGAGATGGGGTGTAGCATGGGAAATGTCTTGGAGGCGGGAGTGAGAAGAAATAATAAGGGAGGTGAAGCGATGTAGAAGAAGAGCCGACCGTAGACTGCATGCTGGAGTATACTTGGAAATTTAGTCAGAGATGTAAGGAGGAATGGTGTTATATTTAGCTTTGCCGGTGAGCATGTGTCTTGCATTGGACTCTTCAGGATTGGGTAGCAATGTTGTGATTTGCAAAATGGTGTAGCAGGAGAAGAGCAGTTAGTGAAGTAAATGAACCTTCAGGCAGAGCTTATGGTGCCAGCTGCGTCCACACGATACCCACCTGCACTCCTGCAGCCCCCAGTGATCTATGCACTGATTGGTGAGGTGATGTGGAGTGATAGGGAGGCGTGCTGGGGTGTGGCGGACGCGTCACTGATGCATCACGAAGCTAGTTTGCCCTCATTGGCTGAACCAGCTCTCGTGTCCCTGACATCACGCGACTGCTGCCTGAAATGACAAATTTACTTGTCTAGCAATAATGCAACACCGTTGACGTGCTACATCGCTGCCAGGAGCAGCAGTCATGAGGAACAGCAATAGGAATACAGGTAAGAGTCCCGGACATGCGCATGCACTCACATAGCGATGCTGCCAAAATGAGCGCAACCATAAAATGGACTGGAGAGGCGACAGATGGCAGAGTGACAGACCAACTAGAAGAAGGTTGCAGTAGTCTAGATGGGATATAATGTGTGCGCGAGCAAGAAGTGGAAATTACATGACTTGGAGAGGTACTGAATGTGTGGGATGAAGGAGAGGGAGGGGGAGTCAAGAAAGACACCTGGCATGCAGCTTGGGGCACCGGGATTATGGTGAAGTCATCTATTGCTGGTGAGAAATGGGGTATAGGTGTAGATTTAGGAGGGAAATTAGTGTAATTAAGAAAAGTACATTAAAAGTTCATATTTACTAAGGAATGCTACCCAATAAGACTTCTTTCAGCACCAAAAGTCTATTCACTTGAATGGGCCCTAAGGTGTCTTCTGGTGCCAGAATGGGTCTTATGGTGTAGCATCCCTTACTAAATATAGCCAAAACATATAAAGCATGAAAAAAAGGTTACAGCTGTATTTTTTAAATACATAGTTATTTGAAAGGAAAAATCTAGATGAAATGAAAATACTTTCCAGAGTTTCATTTGAATGTTGCCGACAATATTCAAGCTGTTTATGTTTTAAAGAAAGTGGCTGTGCTATTCTATTTACTTTTGCCGAGGAATATCTTGACACTTTCCTTTCATTGAAGTAGTCAGTGCAGAACAACACTGCACTGAATATATTCTTAAAGCTGTCAGAGAAATGGGTATCATGTAATCGAATACAGCATGGAGGGCAGAGTGACCACATAGGTGACTGGCAGCTTACCAGGATCATACAACTACTGTAACAAGTGAGGAATCTTTACCTTGAAATTACACAGAAGATATTGACTAATTGATTTGTGTACGTATAGAACTACTTTAAACTAATAATCATAATAATAATCTGGGGTGCACCTGTATGCAAAATGGGTGGGTGTGAGGGGTATGAGTATAAAGGAGAATGGAGAGCACAAGTCTGGAAACTCATACTTAGAGTCTCCAGGCAAAGGGCTGTCTACATTACCATGTCAGTGTACAGCAAAGGTCTGCAATATAAGATTTACGGGCTCAAAAAAGGGTTTTCTCCTTGAAAAGGTATTGGAGATTTACCCCAGGCACTTTAGAAACGTGGCTGCCAGGACCTGAATAGCAGACAAGAATAGTTTGTGGAAGCAGATATGCTCCAGCCATGTATCAAGTCTTGGTGGGACAAGGAGGACTCTGCAGAATTGTAAGAAAAGAAAATTTAACATCAAAATTAAAGGTCAAGAAGAAGATGGCCAACTCACATCAGCATGTCACTGGGAATGGAGGAGGTAATTGAAAGGATTAAAGCAGTGTTAATCATCCTGGGCCAGAGATTCTGCAAAAGGTGTGCAGAGTAGTCCCGGAGAGAAGCAGTCTCTCTCTGAGCAACTCTTAGAGAAATCCAATGTTTTATTATTTTTTCTATATTGGATTGAAGCTGGGAGTTTCCCGAGGTGAACCCCATTAATTTCAACTTTGGGGACCCTCTGCTTCTAGAGATATAGACTTCTGTAGGGGGTGCAAGTAGCCTCTCCTGCTGGGGTGTAAAGCTCCTGCAGCACGCCACGTGGGCCCAGCTGGAGCAGCTACCGGCACCCATATAGAGATCTATATTTCCGGAAGCAGAAGTCCCCAGAGTTTAAATTAATGATCACCGCTGGAGACCCCCATATTTAATATACTATAGAAAAATAATAAAACATTGGATTGCTGTAAGAGCTGCTCAGAGAGACACAGAGAGAGACTGTTTCTTTCTGGGACGTTACTGTGCAGCTGTTACAGACTCTCTGGCCCGGGACTATGAACACTACTTTAGTCCTCCCGGGCCACAAAATGTACTAATTTCAGGTGCTGCACACAGGCTGCAGATTTCAGCCTGTTGATCTGCGGCAACGGATGCAGTAAATCTTACTCCATCTGTATATGTTGCTCTATTTCTGAAGAGGGTAAAGTACTTTGTATAGGTACTGGAGTGCCGACGCGTATTATAAAACAAATCTGGGGCAATCACCAACAAGACCAGGTACATGCTGGGAACATGCTGCAACATTTCAGTGACATTTCTGCAGACAGACTAATGGCCCATCGGATTAACAGTGGGGGTCCCTGGCAGTCCCATTCAAACTGAATGGGACTGCCAGGGAACCCTGCTGTGTTAATCCAATGGGCCATTCGTCTCTGCAAAAATGTCACTGAAATGTTGCAGCATGTACCCAGATCTTGTTGGTGCTAGCCCCAGATTTTCCAAGGCAAGTTTAAGGCATGTTTTAGAATACTCGTCGGCGCACCTGTATGAGCAATCAACTAGAACTAGAGCTCAAAACTAAGTATACTGTGACAATTTTTTAAATTATTATTTATACAGATGTTTTACCAGGAAGTAATACATTGAGTTATCTCTTGTTTTCAAGTATGTCCTGGGCACAGAGTTATGATGACTAGAGATGGGAGAAATATTTTGGCAGATTTGGATTCACAGCTGATCGCCCAATTCCTTTGGTCCACAGATTTCAGCAGATAAATCCCAAAAAGGGCGATTTACGTTTTGTGGATTTTAAAATATTATTGCCTATACACTCAACACAATCCGTTTATGGATTTGCAGAATCCAATGTGCAGATTCAGCAATCAGTTTGTGGATTTTTAAGAATCCGCAAACGAGTTGCTGAATCCGCGGATTGGATGCTGCAAACCATCAACGAATTGTTTCCAACGGCGGTTTTTGATGAATCTGCATGGATTAAAACCGACTAAAGGCCTCATGCAGTAAAGTCCGATAGAAAAAATCCCCATGGTTTTTATATCGCTATTTTTGACAGCGATGCTATCAGGGTATGCAGAAAGCCCGAATACCAGTGAAAGCAACATTTGCAAAAATGGCAAGTATCCGGCGATGTGATGATCGACCCTCTGAAAAGGGCTCACCCGGCGAGTTGATTCCGCTGCAGAGAGAGAGAGCCGCCTCTCCCTGCGCAAATCTTGGCGGAAATTAATTATTTTGAATTTAAATTTTATTACTAGTGTACGTGAGCAGGGGGTCTCCGGAGCAGAACCGCGTTGATTTCAGGTCCAGGGAGCCCGTGCCTCCCGAGATACAGGTCCTGTTATGGGGTGCTGGTATCTCCTATGCATTTAAATGTCCCAGTACTGACTGACACTGAGATTGTTGCAGGGGAACCTGGTTCAATTCCCGGTGTCGGCTCCTTGCGAACTTGGGAAAGTCACTTTATCTCACTTTGCCTCAGGCACCAAAAACATAGATTGTAAGCTACACGGGGCAGGGACCTGTGCCTGCAAAATGTCTCTGTAAAGCGCTACGTAAAACTAGCAGCGCTATACAAGAACATGCTATTATTATTATCAATATTAATATGGTGGCCAGGTCCCAGACCACCGGATAGCCATTTTGCTGCTGTGTCCTCTCTCTGCCTTTACAGGGGCTGTGTCCCTAACTGATGGGCCGGTCCCTGCAGCAACCACAAACTGAGGGGAGCCAGGGCCAAGCTGGGGCCTAAGGGGTCTCTGGCCTAGTGCAGGGGTCACTGACTCCCTGCACATACACACCTTTCCGTGTCCCATCTCCGACTGGCGTGCTCCTCTGAGCGCAAAATGTTTCCTGGATGCAGGGGATGCTGCGGCCCTAATGGCTAGTTTCGCGCCATGTGACTGCAGCCCCAAGGGTGCTGGAAACTGTAGTTCACCTGCTGGAGCTCCTAGGCAATGGCCGCCGCTCTCCTGCTCTCTATGCATGCGCGACTGCACATGCACGGCCAAATCTGTCATGGCAGCGCCCTGCTATGGGAGCCGCCGCGGACCGTCGGTGACCCGCTCGCCATCCTGACCACTCGCACTACCTTAGCAACCTCCCCCGCTGTAGCGGAGGTGGGGGGGAGCCAGCTATATACATATAGAAATAAGGTAGACAGTACAGGAGAAATGTTGACAAAAGCCTTTCTCACATGGTTTGGACATGCATGAAGGCCTTTTAGAATAGAGTGACCTGTACAGTATATCCAAGGGGAAAGGACTCTTTCTGCTTAGATATGCACTTTTTGCAGGCTAACGGAAAAAGCCCCAATGATTGACACGAGCTACAGTACATATTACAAATGCAACAAATTGTACACTTTAAAGACAGGTGCATTACTACATTTTTTTGGGGTATACAGATGCAGCGGCCATTTTTGAACAAATCACGCGTCCGTTTTTGAACAAATCACGGCGCCGTTTTTGTGTGCGCTTCTGTACTCCACGCGGCATTAACGCGGCCAACCGCCCCAGGCACACGTGTTTATCGCGGTTGCTTTGTTTGAATTTCATGGATTGTGTGCAATTGAATGCAATGAAATTAATGAATTGTAATATGTACAATAAATACTGTGCTACAATGCTACTGTGTCAATTTCAGGTGTTTAAAAACCAGGACACTAAAATGCCATTTTCAGCACTCGCCTGCACTCGCGTCTAAAGGTGGTACGGTTGGAAGAAATCACGCGCCATGACGTGGGTATTCCGAGGTATACAACGCGCGAAGTGTTCGAATAACGGCCGCTGCATCTGTACTAATATTTGTAATTATGTTGTTTTAACAAAACAAAAAAGTGGTGTCAAACAATCCTTGCATATAATCATTTTAATAGTAGCAGTAACATTAAAGTAATAACTACGGTGCAATAAAATGTGTGTTAAAGCAGAACTAGTTCGAAGATTAATATTCTGGCAAGGAAATAATGGACAAAGTAATTTTTTGAAGTGTAAACTGAAGTGATGAACTGTGTCACATGTCAATGTGGAGTGCAGGAGCAGTATAAAAATGAAATGGAAAGCTTTGTGTCAGACATGTTTGTAAAATTAGAAGTAAAAGAAAGCTGAAACAATTCTCAAAGGAGGTGGAAGACATTGTAAAAGCTAAAAAGACAGCTTTTAGAAAATATAATTTGTATTGTTGAATATCTTTATTAGTGACATTACAAATCGTGTGGAGGGTAAAGTAAACCTTTCTGTAGATAACACAAAGATCTGAAACAGGGCTGACACTCCATGGGGGTGTAAACAAAATACTAAATTATTTAGGTAGATTGGTAGAATGGTCAAGAGTGTGGCAATTACAATTTCATGACAAAAAGTGCAAAATAATGCACTTGGTTCGCAAAAAATCACAAAGGAAGAATACAGGATTAATAGCACTATAATGTCAATTACTACAGACGAAAGGAACATGGAAGTCATTATTTCGGCAGACTTAAAAACAGGTGAGCAATATAACAAAGCAATGTGGAAAGCCAATATGGTGTTTTAAGGTTTTAAAGGGAGAGGTATTAGCAGCTAAAGATAGGGGGAGGGGGCTGAGACTACTTTATATTGTAGATCACTGGTGAGACCTGAACTGTGTATAGTCCCTGAGAAAATATCTCCGGATGGAAGTAATTAAATTGGAGATTGTGCAACGAATGGCTACTAAAATGGTGCATGGTCTACAGCATAAGATTTATCAAAAGGCTACAGGATCCTGATAAATACAACTTAGAGGATAGAAGGGAGGGGGGGTATGGTCAAAGCTTTTAAATATATAACAGGATTCAATAAAGTACAGAAGAGAAGCATTTTCAAAAGAAAGAATAGTGCTACAATAGAATAAGGGGCCATTCTCCAAAGTTGGAGGGTGGCAGGCTAAGTGGAAATGTGAGGAAGTGCTTCTTCACAGAGTGGGTGGTAGAGTCGTGGAATAGCCTCCCAACAGACAGTGGTAAGGGCTTAAAAAGCAAGGGAATACAATTATGCTTGGGATAGACATAAGGCAATCATAGATATGAAAGCAAGCCAAGAATCACTTAGAGTGTGAGGTTTTATATCAGAAAGGAAAACAGGCAGACCAGGTGGGTCAAGAGGTTCTTATTTGCCACCAAATTCTATGTTTCTCACTAAATATATACAGTATAAAGGTATATTTATGCCATCTATATAAAAATGCATATTTAATTCTATTTCTCTGTGTACGGTACTCTGCTATCTATATCTGCTGTATACTCTATTAAAGTATATATGTTTCTTCTATCTATAAATATTCCTGTGTATATATACTGTATTATATTAATATATATATATATATATATATATATATATATATATATATATATATTCAAACACTATCTACATGTATCTATCTACTGGAATATGGATAAGTATTTTTGTATAGAAAAAATCTAAAAAGAAAAAGACACGCACGTATGCACCATGGGTGAGTATAAAACTAATTGATCACAAAAGAAAAGACATCAAAGTCACGATGGCCACAAAAACCATGCATCTCGATGCATCAAGGTCACGTGGTTTTTGTGTCCATCTTGTGTGGATGGCGGAGGACTGCGGAGGGTGTTGCAGCTGGTTTGTCGCCCCAGGGAGGATGATTAACCACTTGTTTGTCTTATTGGTTACTAGTGTAAAAGGTAGCTAAGTGGATAAGTAGTGTAATTTAATACAAATATCAACAAATGATCCAGCACTCATTGACTATACCGAAGAAATGGTCAACCAGGAAAAAAAGCCCAAAATTATAATCATTTTAATGTATACACAAGATAACAATAACTTGGAGTGATGTCCCACAATGGATAACAAACCTCTAGGTTATACGAGGTATGGGGAAAGAACACAGGGTAAGGGAGCGAGAAAGACAATAAACAAGGTGTGGGGAAAACAAACACACTAGGCAGCAACGTATCTCTTTTTCACTCCCGCTGTGTGGGTTTCTGAGTGAGAAAGAGATACGTTGCTGCCAAGGATCAAACGGCTTGATTATGCTATTTACTGCTCACTACTTTGGAACTCTTGATGCTTCTGGACTACTTTGCGCTGCTGCTCTGTTTTGCTGCTTAGCTTATCTCTGATTGTGGGATTTGTCTGAACATTAGGTGGGGAAAGAGGGATAAGGGAAGTACCTTATGGTTCTTCTGGACCCGAGGGAACGGGCCTGAAGAAGAGGTATCCACCTCGAAATGTTGCCCCCCTATTATACCCTCCCCTAGTGTGGTTTTTTCCTCCACACCTTGTCTATTGTCTTTCTCACTCCCTTACCCTGTGTTATTCCCCTTACCATGTATACCCTAGAGGTTTGTTATCCATTGTGGGACATCACTCCAAGTTATTGTTATCTTGTGTATACATTAAAATTATTTTCATTTTGGACTTTTTTTCCTTGTTGACCATTTCTTTGTCAGTGAGTGCTGGAACATTTGTTGATATTTGTATATTACTTTAGGGGAATTAGGGTCCCCTGTGTTCCTGTTGCACCCTGCATTAAGTTAGTTGCTATTATTGTTTTGAGTGCTGTCTATCATTTTTTGTTTGTAGTGTAGTTTAAGTTTAATATTAACTAGAAAAACTATTCATAGTGGTACTCTAATCAGTGCACAACATATGTAAATGTGTACAGGTGTATAAACACGCCACAATCTATAGATCTATAAGTGTCTACTCAAACACAAATATAATGACCAGTGGCAATATTAGGCAGGTAACAGGTGCAGCACTAAAAGTTCACCCTCCACTGGGCAAGTCCATATGTCTATAAAAAGTAAAAAACAGACAAGCTCACACACAACATAAAAGAGAGACAAAAAATAAAAAAGGGACAAGAAGAAAACTATAGGGCCAATAATGCAATATGTTCCAAAAGTATACAAAATATATTATAACATCCAAGGGTCTCACTCACAATTTGCACATTCTTTTGGGCATGGTACAGTGTTGGAGTGTCTCTTTACAGCACTGTTACTTGGGTCACGTTCGTTCTGCACACGTTCGTGGGCTTAATCAAGCTGCAGATGGCATCCCTGTTGTCCCAGTCAGTGTACAATCACACAGATTTTAGTCGCGCTGTAGTGCCGGTGCATGCATGCACACATGGTCCTTCCACTCTCTGGCACTGAACAAGCACTACTGTGACGTCAATGGTGGCTGAAAACACCCTCCGGTCAATTCTGTATCTCTCCACTCCTACGCATTTTTCCAAACTATCATGGTTTCATCAGGGAATGGTGCCTCAGTCCTTCTCTTGTTCTTTTATAGTCATTATCCTAATTGGGAGGTTGTTCCCCGTTTAGTTTAATATTAACGTCTTTGGTGCCTGGGGTGTATCTTGGTAGCTACAGGCATCAAAAATGTTAATGTATTTTGTACCATAGGGTTTGTAATAATTTAATAATAATGTATTCATATATTGTTACACTCCTCCATTATAATGCATCCCCTGCTGCTCTCTCCTATGGTGGTGATTCCCTTTGCCATGCCCATAGTCCTTGGAACAGACAGATGGTGAAGGTATCATACAATTCCAAAGTGCGGGGAAACAGCCTCAGGCGAGGAGAAACCTTCTTGTGAAGCCAATGCAACACAAACAAACAAACTCTTCAAAGTGCAGGTCTCCTCAAAGACAGAGATACAAACTAGAGCTCTACACATACGTTCATAATGAAATTCTCCATTTAATGTGACAGATTTGATAGCAGATAACTTAATTATGAACTGGTGAGTAGAGCTCTACTTTGTATCTCTGTCTTTGAGGAGACCTGCAATTTGAAGTATTTGTTGGGAAAGGTATCCTAATATTCCCCTCCCTCTCTTTCTCGTTCTTTGAAGTTCATACTGTGCATCTCTTTTCTCCCCTTTCCTCTATGTATTTCTGTAATCTATCACCCCCTGGACAAACCTCTCCGATTGTTGATAACTTTGCCATCTGGTATACTCACTCTCCGGACACACCTACTTTCATCCTTGGAGACTTTAACACACCTTTTGATGATTACAATGCCCCTTCAGGTATCCAATTTCTCTCCTTAACCTTCTCCTTTGGCCTCTACCATTGGACTACCTATCCTACGCACTGTAATAGACACTCCCTTGATCTGGTTTTCTCCCACTTCTTCTTAGTCTCTAACTCCTCTAACACTCCCTTCCCTCTCTCTGATCACCACCTTCTAACTTTTAGCCTTCCTCGACCCTCTACATCCTTCCTAACATATAATTCCACATCCACATACAGAAACTTACATACTCTAAACCCACTCCAATTTTCAACAACTTTACAATCTCCCCTTTTTCCCTCTGTCCTATAACCGTCAACATCAATTTTCCACCGTTAACTCTTCTCTGACTAAATACACCTTCGCGTATATACACCATCATGGTCCAAGACCTTGCATCTACTTCACAGATAAGATCAAGTCTATGAGACATAACATCTATTCATGTTCTGATCCACACGCAACACCTACATCCCTTCTCACCTACCTCCCTTCCCTTGCACATCTAATTCCACCCTCAGTTTATTTTCCCCTTTGACTATAGAGGAGGTATCCCTACTCCTCATCATCTCACCCTACAATCTGCCCCCTTTATCCTATTTCCTCACATCGCCTTTGCTCTCTCTGGCACATTAGTCCCTACCCATTCTACAGAAACTCTCTTGATCCAACCTCTCTTTCAAACTAGGGCCCCATCTCTCTTTCCCATTTTGCCTCCAAGCTACTTGAGTGGCTTGTATACAACCTCATGACTTACTTTCTCTCCTCCAACTTCCTGCTTAACGCTTTGCAATCTTTTATCTGTCCTTTACACTCCACCAAGAAAGCACTAATAAAAGTGACCAATAACCTACTCGCAGCTAAGTCCAAGGGTAATTTCTCATCAATAATTCCCCTGGACCTCTCAGCTGCCTTTGACACTGTTTGACTCCCTTCCCCTGTACACTCTACGCTCCATTGGCGTCTGTGATGCAGCCCTCTCCTTGTTAAAGTCATACCTATATTACCGCTCATGTAGTGTTTCCTTCTCTGGTGTCTCCTCTTTCTGTCAGGATCCAACAAGGATCTCTCCTTGGCCCTCTGCTCTTCTTACTCTGTTCTCCTATGCATGGTGAAATAATACAATCTTTAGGCTTTCAGTATCATCTTTATGCTGATGAAACCCAAATCTACCTCTCGTCCCGACCTCTCCCCATCTCTTTTGTCCCATATCACCAACTATCTCTACGCAATCACCTCCTATATGTGCCAACTTTACCTAAAGCTTAACATGTTGAAAAACAGAATTAATAATCTTTCCCCCTTCCACTGTCCCCCTTCCAATTATCCCTCATTGTCAACAATCCCACAATCTTATTAACACACAAAATCCACTAGCTAGGGGTCATCTTTGGCTCTTCCCTCTCCTTCTTTCCTCACATTCAAGCACTCTCAAGTCCTTCCACATCAACCTCTGAACTATTGCATGGTGTAACGCGTAGCTCACCACAAACGAAGCACGACCATGGTGCTGAGGTAAGGAATTGATTAACACCAAACCACAGCCACGCAGGCGCGCCTAGGATGTAGATTGGTCATGCAGGCCAGGCTTAGAGATGTGAAAATAGTTGAAGGTACTTGCCAGGTCAGGAGTGGAGAGTTACGAATCGTCAGGGTGCATAGCCAAGTTCAGGATTGGAGAGTAGCGGATCATCTGGGGACATAGCCAGGTTCAGGATAGGAGAGTATCGGATCGTTGGAGTACTTAGCCAAGGAAGGCAGGTCACACAACTGGGAGCCTGAGATTGGGTGAGTGTGGACCATACCTCTGCCTCTGCTAGGGAGTGGGGAAGAGCTAGGATGGCTGCGGGTGCCCTTGGCCTGTAGTGACGGTCCAGGGTCCATCCTTCAGTGAGAGCTGAGTACTTCATCGGGCAGAAGCCTGCCATGTAGAGATGCAGCCACGAGTATTAGAAAAATTGTACCTGGGAGATTCTGGGGCAGTCTCACAGTAAATGCCTCAACATTTCTGTGAGATTCTTAATGGCCCATAGGATTAACACAGCAGGGGTCCCTGCAGTCCCATTCAAACTGTGTTAATTCGATGGGCCATTAAGAATCTCACAGAAATGTTGAGGCAATGTTGCAGCAATGTTGCGGCCATGCTGAGGCATTTACTGTGAGACTGCCCCAGAATTTCGAAGGCAAGAGTAAAACTTGTGGCTGCATCTGTAACTGTGCTGTACAGAAGACAATAAACCATTCCTGTTGTTATATACCTCATGCCTGCTCCGTGACCTTACTGGGGGGAGAGGTAATAAGTTCTACCATGGGAGATCACCTTCAGTTCCTGGAGCCTACGGCAGATGGAGGCGCTGCACTGCTAAAGAGCTATGTGGGGTATGAACCCCAGAAGCCTGGTCCTGTGCCCCCACTACTATCGGCGGACGAATCAGCCCTCCTGTTGCCAGCAGGTATATGCACCATACACCGTAGTAATGGAAATCTCCCACCGGGTGGGGGAAACAGCGTTACATATATATACATACATACATACATACATACATATATACATACATACATACTGTATATTAAAAACACAAACATAACCGCATCAAAAAACAATATAATATGAGTATGATCACAAAACCACAAATATACCAAAAATAAAGGTATGTGGTGGTGCTATGGGAAAGAAAATATTGAGACACAAAAGAAGGACAGAGAAATCCCAACACAAGCACTCTGATCACATGAGAAATATAAAACAAAAAGTTTATTGATCATGGACTAAGTAACAAGAAAAGGCAAAGAGAGCTGCCTGGGTGATCGGAGCTTCCGGAGCTCAGTGCGAGTGTGGGGGCAGCCATTTTGTTTCACGCGCATGCGCAGGACAATGCATTGCGCACACGCAGATAACTAGGAGGTCAGTGTCCATATTGGGAGGCTCCACGTGGGACAACAGGTCCCAGGATCCTCCAGGGGAGGGAAACCCATGTGGGCCATCCAGACAATAGGGCTAGAGGAGCAGGGAGGAAGGGAGATAGTTTTGGCATGGAAACACCACGCGTGCCAGTCGGACAGAGGGACTCAATGGAGCAGGTAATGTCCAGGGAGCAGTGCTTCCATGAACTAGGCCTAGTATTGCCCCACAGGCCCCAGATAGGCCCTGAGTCTATTCTAGTAAAGTGTTTCAGGGAAGGCCCCCAGATAGGGACGCTTCCCCTTAGAGTGGTACTATTACACCGGTGACTGGATGGCCATGGGGTGCCCTGCGGCCTGGGACCAGACCCAGGGCCCTATAGACATTTACGTAAGACCCTCCTGCTTGAGCTCACCCACGAGGCGGATCAGGACCCTAAGGCCTGAGGGAATTGTTGGAGGCCCCTTGACGTGGGACCTGACTGATCCCTTTTATTCATCTGCAGTACTGGGTACAGGAGTGCCCAGGGAGGTATAAAGTGCACCAACAGTACACACAGGGGTAGCGCTACGTCACACTTTGGGTGGGACTGTTCTAAGGGCACCGGGTGTTTAGGTGCCTAGGGCACCCTCAGTACTTTGGGGGAACCACACCGGGGTGTTGAGTATTGATTGTGGGCTCTGCACTGGAATACTGTTATTGTAGTTTTATATATGTGTGTGTCAGTACACAGTTGTTATATACCTGTGTGTATATTACTCAATACTGTATTAGTTCCTGTGAGGTGCTATTCAGCCAATGCTGGGATCCCTCATAAGTGGAGGCGCTGCACCAAAGTAGAAATAGCTCACCCTAGGCTCCAAGTGGCGGAGGCTTAGGCCTCCTGTGAGTAACAGGTACAGCAGCACGCGTAGTCACCCGCGTATTTTCCCTTAGGCATAGGAAAAGGGGGCAACAATAAGTACGTTGTACATATATTTATGACATATCTTGGTCACATTATAGTCAGTCTATTAAAGAAAGACACAGCTGAACAGGTCAGTTTGTGCTGAAATATTCATTTGTTTTCACAGTTACATAGAAAGTCTCTCACATGAATCATCATATACATTTAAAAGGTTAAAAAAAATTCTTAGCCACACAGTTGGCAACTACCCCCGGCGGTGAAAGGGTTAAAGAAATACCAGGATTTAAAAATCAACTTAAGCATTCATATACTGGCAAGGAGAGACTACACTACATACAGTAATAGAGCTTAGAAATGTCATACTGTATGGGTTTTTTTTTTTCATTAGTAAACTGAATAAGTTATGCTCAGCGTTGTGAAGACAGAACAGAAAGAACACAGTGTTAACAGGCACATTAAGTCCTGGAAACCTCACTTTGATCTCCTTTCTGAGAACTAAGCAAAGAGCACTGTGACATTCTGTAAAAAGGCACAATGCTTTAAAGAGAACAGTTTTGTAACATAGTGTATCTTATAAAGTATATAACGGTGACAGTTGACTATTTACAATAATGTGGACAATGTTCTGGACACATAAGAATGTTTATTATGTATTAAGGGTACAGTCAGCGCATTTTTAAAAAACATTTTTAAGTACTTTCCAGAAATGGGCTTCACTTTATTTGAACTGGGCAGGCTCTAGAGCTCCTCTCTCCCTTTGAATTAAATTAACAATACTTATTTGGGGAAATAATGCCACGGCTTTATTACATTATTTCAACAACCAGATGAACTTGCCAGGCTGCCTGTCCGTGATCTTGAGCCCTCCGCATTGCTACCGCTCATGATCCTTGCTGCTGCTGCTGCTGCTGCTGCTGCTGCTGCTGCTGCTGCTGCTGCTGCTGCTGCTGCTGCTGCTGCTGCTGCTGCTGCTGCTGCTGCTGGAATGCCTGACCAAAAACATATATTATTGATAATGTAGAACACTCTCCACATGGAATAGCTCCTAGTCACCAAATATGTGTGCCCCAACCTGTCAAGCCAACTCAGCCAACCTGTAGTTACTTACACATCCTGTAGTTCAAAAAAATAAACAAAATTATTCTTATCGACTTAAATTTCTTAACTTTTTAATAGTCCTAGTATTTTTTACTTGTAGTATCCACGAAACGCGGTGAAGCAGAGCACAGCTTGGTAAGGACTTCACAGGATTCCAGTAATGTGGTTAAAAAACTTCTTTATTAAGACATCATGGTGCAGACAGGAACAGGAGAACTCTTACTCTAAATACCAAGCTGTGCTTTCGTGGATACTACAAGATTGACTCATCATTGCGGATGCACGCCCATTAGAAGAGAACGGGACAAGTCTATGTGAGTTATTGCACTTTACCATTTATTGGGAGGTATTTTCTAAGGTGTCTACAGGCATTTTTAGACATTGTCCTCATTGGTAGTCCAATGGTGGAGATTATATATCCCCATTTACTGCACTCACCAGGACATTATATATATGTCTATCTCTTACGCTCACCTATATATACCATTATACTCACCTACATATGATTATACCCTTATGATCGTTCTTCTACAATCAAGAAACTGTGAATAATTATATGATTGTTACCGACTGCCATTGGAGCTCTATTACTGAACTTTGTTCGTGTACCCTGCATAGTATTTTTTACATGTGCAGCACCCTTGCCAAAGTACCCCAGTGAGTCTTGGAACCTAAGGCAGTGTAGGCATTAATTTTCCTTAGGGCTTAGTATGTTACACATTTTGTGTATTAATATTGCTATTTTAAAGTGTCTGGCATCACCTTAATTCTGGAAGATGCTAGAAGGTCACCTGGCATGTTTGACCCTATTGTAATATTAGGCCCACCCTTTATTTGACCAGCAACAGGGGTAGGGTAGTACAGTATGTTCAATCTATATTATAGAAGGTAGGGTTTAGCCCTTTAATCTTTGGATTCCCAGGGGGTACCAGAGGAGTGTGGTTCCCAAGTTCTCCTAGTCTGTAAGGAGGACACCTTTTATTGTTTTTATTATTAGGGCACATTTCCCAGTGTTGGGGGGGGGGGTCTTAAAGACTATCGCTTGGGGAAATTTCACCACAGTAGAGAGTGGGTTCCTACCTTAGGGCTTAGAAGGAGATGCCAGGAATTTCAGAAGGAAAGTCTTCGGATCTGTCCTGCCAGTAGCAGCAGACTTACAGAGGATGAGTTCCGCTACCCACAAATCTCATGGTGTATAATGGTCTTTTAATACTAAAAAAAAGTCCTGTTTGTTTTCAAAAGCTTAAAAGTTCCTGGTGCCCTCTATTTTACTCTTACTCCTTTCCCAGAGCTAGCACAGATCCACAGCACCCTGAGAAGAACAAGGTAACTGCTGAGCACCCATACACTCACAAGTATTTCTACTAAAGAGACAGTAACACAAGACTGGGACGGTTATATTTTTGGTGTGCACCCTATCCTTCAGCTGGAGGGGGGTGGGGGGGGGAGTAAGGGTCTTACATATGCAAAAGAGTAAATGGCAGACAACCAAGAAGTTGGAAGGAGGTGCTACTTTACTGGATAGCCACGATGTAAGAGGCCTTCCTCATGTGACCTCCACCTTATAAGATCTTACCTGAAGTCACTCCCCAATGGAACCTAACCATTAGACTTCCCTGTGATCTGGTGGATGGAGGGGACAGGACCACCTGGTCAAGCTGTAGTAGTGTTAGTGCAGGTGCTTTCTTTATTAAACACAATGCAGCCTACTGATATTTTCCGGTTCCTCTCATATTTATCATGCCACTGGGGTCTCATACAAAAACATTATTGTAATGGTTTGCACAGCAGATAAATCTAATGGGAACAAAGCAAATTATTTTATATTCCTTTCAGAATGTTTATAACAAAGTATTTTAGTTGTCAGTTTATGATTTCCCATGGATTGCAATTCTACTTTGCAACATATATTTACAGTACTGTACCTTGCCATTCACCAGCAATAATCTGTTCTCTCTTGTTTCATGTTTTCACCATCTTACAGTCAGAATATAATATTTGCAGTTTCTTTTTTTCTAATATAATATTTTTTTTTAGAAAGATTGATATATCTGTATTAGATTGCTTGCAAAGTTACACTAGTTTCCTATTACAGGAGATTATGTTACTAACCAAAAGTGTAAAGTTACAGTTTGCTTCATGTGTAGTGTACAGTTAAGATATTCATATTTAACTCTGCAGGGTTATTTTTGCCCATCATCTTAAAGTATAAGAATAGTAATACAATTCCTAGAAAAAACAATAAAGTCATTGCTTTGGTGAATGCTGATCTTTCAAAACGCAATGACATTTCTTGTCATACTGTATTTGTATTTTGTTTTTAAAGGAAACAAGAGTAGATGAGATCTCATTAAGTGTTCATAAAAACCCAAATAAGCCTTCAACAATTGTTTTTAAGCAGTAAGTACAGATAACAAAATTACTCTTTATAATGTGACAAGCATTTATAAATACAGACCAAAGAGATAAATTCAGTTCATATCAGAATTTCTGAGGCAGCTATAAATAATGTGTTTCTACTCAGGATAGAAAGACACTCAAAACTATTGGGTAAAATATTCCCAGTCACTACGTTTTTTACTTTAACTTAAAAGATCATCATTAAAATGTAAATTATTACAAAATATTGTTTTGGTGAATTTCCTTAATTATACTCCCTCTGGCAAGAACCAAAATTTTCTTTTTCGTCAAGAATCGCCTGCTGTAACAAATATATATTTAACAAAAATAATTACCAATATTTGACAGAGATTGTGGAAAAGCATAGACTTACCATTATAATTGTTAGGTCCTGACCTTTGAGCCTTCAAGATGGGCCCTTCTCCAAGTAACACGAAGGAGAGAAAGAATCCCTGCTGATGCACGCACCTCCACTAATATTCAAAATAAATACATTTTATTAATACATTCAGAAAACATAAACTGATTAAAACCTCAAAAAGTAGCGCAACTAATGCCTACAAGCAACTGAACCACAAACAACAAAGCCCAGTGTCAATACCTGTAAGCTAAACCCATGGTGTGTGCAGTATACTGTATCTGACCCAGTTTTTATATCTACCCTATGTGCTCCTTCTGTTCCTCTCAACACTGCTACTATGGGAAGGCCTCCCATCCTAAAGTCAAGCTCACCTAGCCTTACTGGTACAGTATATGTCTTCTTTTATGATTTGTGGGAATTAGATCACTTCCTTACACTCATAGGAGCCTATACATTAAACTTCAGTAATGGCATTAACAGTGGTTGACAAATCACCAAAAAATCTACTCGCCACACAAAAAAATCTACTCGCCACCTAGTACCAAACGTGTGCTGCTTGGGCCAATATTTACTCGCCCGGGGGTTAAATCCACTTGCCCGGGGCGAGCAAATGTATAGGTTTGTCGAACACTGGGCATTAATATGTAAAAACAGCCATGGTAGGCACATTTGGGCTTTTGCTTGATAAGAGAAAGAAAGGGAGAAAAGGGGACAGAGAAAATCCAAATTTATCTTCCAGAAGTCAGTGAGATTTCTGTCAGTGATATTGCATCAAATTGGGTGAAAAGTACATGTAAATGAGATGTCAAATCATGCATTATTTATTCATAGATATTTTTAAATGAATAAGGCAAAATTGCCAGATTGTTATTGCATCAAATTGTATTCCATATTCAAGTGATTTTGCTTGGGAAATATTATAGTTTAATGAATCGAACCTATGAATTGTAGTGATGGAAAGATTGTCAAAAGATGCCATAGGTGCTCTACAGTTATTTAAAAAATACAAATATATTTCTACTTACCATACATCCAGATGCAGCAAGACTTACAGAATGTTTTTGGCATCAGGGATAACCACAAAAACATGATCGTCCCAGTGCCAGAGGATTATTCCTGCAGGGGGGCCAATCTGAAAACATGGATCGTGAATCCAGTTTGTCCCATGATTGGTTACAATGAAGTTCACGCTTAGAAAAAACAACAATGAATACTGAGTTGAAACATTAATTTCACCCTTGAAAAATGACAGTATCTTCTGGTAGCAGAGTTTTATATGGCTGTATTAATCTTTTTCTGTTTTATTGTGTAAAGTGTTTATGTGACTGTTGAACTCTTGAATTGGCTATCCCACTTTCCAGATAAGTTTGCAGCAGTAAATTGTTGGTGAATCGTATCTTTCTGTCTAAGGCCTCAAGCAAGGATCTGAGAGCAGAGCCCTTAACTTATATAAACACAAAGACATAGAATGTAATGGCAGATAATAACCACATGGCCCACCTAGTCTGCCTATTTTCCATACCTGCTGCAAAATTTCAGACCCAATTTGACCCTTGGCTTTTTTTTGTATATATAGGATATCCTCATGTATATCCCACTCATGTTTGACTTAATGATGTGCTAACTGAAGTTTACAAATCATTAAGGAATAACGAGGATCTTGAAAGCTCCCAAACATTAAGGCCTGTCTTATTTCTAAGCTGATCTGTCATTAACTTTATTGGCTATTGGGAGAGGGAGAGAAAGATTTGCTCACTCTGCTCTTGCCTAGAAAAACAGTGGTTGTGGGTTCTAGTTCTGTTGGGTCTGATGGGTCTGATACCATTGCAGTCATTAGGTTTGTGCCTTAGGTTTATCAACTCATGGTTAATATGAATGATCTTTTTGGAAGTGTCGTAGGGGACTCATTTAAATATACTTTGCATAGCCATTAGCATATCTACCAGCCAGGTACCTCAGGTGTGCTCCTTTTTCAACACAGGCATGTCTCCCTAATTTATTTGGAGGGATGTTTGAGGGGAATTTCGAGTTACAGATTTGGGCAATTCCACCCATCTCTACTTTCAGCACCTATTGCCAGGTTGTAGCTATTTTTTAAGCCTTATCCAAGGTGCTGAAGAGGCCCACTTTGGTTTCCTATATTGCCTTGGCAATATCAAGGAAACTCAGTTGGCAAAATTTGTGATGTCATAACTAATAGGTGGAAATAACATGTTACATCAAGCAATCTGATAAGTTGCTGTAACATGTCATGCTGTTATATGTCTTCTGCAACAGCCCTAGTCGCTATTAAAGGTCAAGACTTTCAAAGAATACCAGAAGTTATACCAGAGGCCACATAGGGGGGTTGAAGAAAGAAAATTAAATAAAAAATGCTTACAGATAAAAACTCTGCAATCATCAGAGAATCAAGGGCATTGGTCAAGATAACACCTGGTCACCAGCCACGGGTGGCATCAGATTACAAGTAAGTCATCATTGGGCCTGCATTGATTTAAAAATATATATTTATATGTTTTTTGTTTGTTTTTTTGTTTTCCATCAGGACTGTGTATCTTATTTTTTATGGTTTTTGACCATCAGGCATGTGGAATATATTAATTATGGTTAGGCATCGCCCTGTTTGGTGGATTAATTCTTCGGGTGTCCATTGCCTAAATATTAAGGCTATCTACTTGGATGGGGTACGGTACCTATTCAGTTCCATTGTGGCTACCTGGGTTCTCATTAAGAGAGCCCCGGTAGCCCTACTGACATTCAGTAAGATCATTTTAATCTTTCATGTTTGTGTATGTGTATATGTATGTATGTGTATATGTGTATATGTCTAAACAGCTCAGGCCTGTTGTAGCACGATCCGCTACAACACAGATCCGCCTATAACACAGTCTGAGCGTGGCTCCCAATTTAAAAACATCTCCATTTTTTTTTTTAAATATTCAATGCTTTATTGCTAACGGAAAAACACGCACAAGCACACGCACGCACACACACACACACAGACAGTAGATGCTAAGAATATTTATAGAGGCTGTTTTATCACACCTATCCTGTGGCGTAGCAGGTAGGGGATTGGTACTAGCATATAGATTCGATTCCTGCATGTGTATAATATAAAATGTATTCATGTTCAATTCCCACATGGTGTAAGGGGTGTGTGTATGTGTCCATTAGCAATAAAGCATTGAATGTTTAAAAAAAAATCCCACATGGGATAGGGGTGTATGTCATGTGACCCTCCTCTTAGCTCGAAAGTCTACGTAAGTGCCGTGCACGTGGATGGAGCCTGATGAAGCAGGGACATCTGCAGATGCCTGTAAATCCTCGCGCGGCTAAATTTTATAACGTGATCCCGCTTATAATGTGGTCTCATTCTGTGGACCCCGAGGACCGCTTTATAACGGGGTTCAGCTGTATATATAACATTTCAATTCAGTATTATATTATAATTAAATTAATTAGGTTTGTACAGTATGAGAACAGATGCCACATGAATTATTCTGTTCCATAAAGTTTCATTAGAAAAGGCTATGTCGCATATAAGACTTGTTGTGACAGTGAAAGATAATTTTCTGAAGATTTGGTTACATACGGTACAGATGTAGCCAGATATTTTGTCGTGTATTCCACCAGGAAACCATAGTTGAAAGCTGCCTGACCACTTCCTGCTTGTGGAAAGCATGCGGCCCATCAGGATTAACACAGCCGGGGACCCTGCCTCTCAATGGAACTCCCGCTGTGTTAATCCTACCTGGCTGTACTTGTCTACGCAGTGATAGCAGACATACTTGGTCCCTCTCTCTGTGCGTCTCTAACAGGTGATTACAATGTTTTTATTTGATTTTAATTACATAGTATTGAAGCAGGTGTGTTGTCTCCGGAGCAGAACCACATTAATTTCAGTCCCGGGACCATCTGCTTCCTGAGTTACAGTGCCGGTATCTCCTGCAATTTTAAATATCCCGGTCACGTAACATGGGAGAATGAAACTTCCAGTGACATCATCATTCCAGAAAAAAGAGAAGAAAAAGTGCCCGATCCTAGTGTGATACACTTAGGACTTTTTACAAGTTAAAACTCACAAACTTCCAAATAAAAAGCACGTTGTATGAGTAAAACTCATGCTCCAACGTGTTGCATACTGCTGTAGAGGTGCTGTTCCGTTCTGGTATCCTTCTCTATATATGGTAGAAATATGTACTCGCAGTTGACTATAACCTCTCATGTATACATGTATTGCATTGTATTATATTGATTAACCTATGAGTGTAATTTATATTTGGCTATATTTATGCTGATATATATATATATATATATATATATATCGCTAAAAAAATGAAACCGTTGTTTGTTTGCTGAAAACGTTGCATATTTGCTGTGCTTATGGGCAATCTGATTGGTCTGTTGGTCTGTCACTCACCCTCTGGCCAATCTGATTGGTCCGTGGCCCGGCCCCGCTCGCCTCTCATTGGTCTGTGTGGTTCGCTGACCTCGCAAACCCAACTGCCACACTCAGAACAATCACTGCCTCACTGTCTGCTTTCTCCTCCCCTGCGGACTAGACACCACCTCAGGTACCATGCACTGCCGCGTGCTCCCCCCCGCAACACCCCCTCCACACTAAACCCCCCCACTCCTGCCCGCCCCCATCCTTCACCAACACCGCCCAGTGCAGCCACCCGCCAGCACACCATACACCGTCCGGTCACACCCCTCCCTCACGCACACCCTCCGCTGCTGGCACCCAAATGCCACCCCCACCACAAAAACAACTGCCACCACCCCCCCCCTCACCCGTACCGTACACCCTCCGGTGCAACCGCTACTTACAGTGGCAGCCGCCTTCAGCCTCGTGCGGCCGTTTCGACACAACTTTTAAAACCACGGGCAGATGCGGCATGTCCCGGTATTTTAAGGCGCCGCGGGCGTGTCATTGTATTAGCACTATAAGCGCTGTCTCGCCATGAATGTGGCAAAGTGCGTGACATTCGGAAAACATCCCCGAACAAATTCGGGGATGTAGGAGAATAAAAGGGGCCGTAACAGTACACTCTCTAACCCGCAGCTCACCTCCCCGCCGGCTCCCCTCCCATCCCCCCCCTGACTCGCAGCTCTCACCACCTGCGGGCCCTGTTTCCTCTCCCCTCAGCGGGGATGCCGGGAGCGACGGGGAGCGCACGCCGCTTCTCCTCACCACCCGTGGGCCCCGTTCTCTCTCCCCTCCCCTCACCGGGGACCGGTGGACAGGGGGGGGGAAACACGCGCAGGGGACAAGGGGGAAGGAGTGAAAAACTGCCGGGGGGGGGGGAGGGAGAGAAACACTGCCGTTGGAGGGGAGAGAAGCACCGCCGGGGGGGAAACAAGCACCGGGGACAGGGGGGGGGGGAACCAATCGCCTGGGATGGGGGAGGGAGACTCACACCCCCCACCTATATATATATATATATATATATATATATAACATAGAAAAAGCGCCCGATCCTAGTGCATTATTTCTAAAATATGAATTTAATAAATTCCAATGCTCACAAATTAAAACTCACAAACAGAAATAGTATATAGGCATTTCATGAGATAAATACTCATGCCCCAATCCGATCGCTGGAACTCCGCTCCTCTGCTCCACTCCTCCAAGCGTCTGACTGTCTGTCAAAAGCCTCCATCCAGCAGAAACTTGAAATGACAGCAGCCGACAGATCCTTCCATTTTTTCCACATTTTTTTATTATTTAATAATACTTTTAAACATATGGTTTATAATATCTAGATTATTATTTAATATTCTTTTTATCACAAGCATTGTTTTATTGATATCAGCTACTCATGGTTATGCAAACTATTGGTTAACTTTACATCTTAAACAATTAGTAGATATTAGATCCATTCATTATTCTTAGAATTGCATATTACATATTAGCCCAGGTACAATGGGCTTTAGATCATCAGGAAATAAATAAGTCCAGAGCAACATCCAATGTGGCAAAAATACACAGTGAAATACCTATATATTTCTTGAAAAAAGGGTCAAAAGGGTAATTTAGTTAACACTTTGACCAAAGCGTATAAGCCTGCGAGCCACTTTCAAGGCATTACCATAATATCATATCGCAGGTCCTAACACTAACTGATTAAAATCCTTATTTACCTCTATAATTAGGGGAAAGATGGTCCTGGCATTGAACCTGTCGCAACCAGCTGCATGAAAAGAAAACCTGCTAACTTGGATAGTGGGGGGGGGGGGGAGCTTTAAACCCTGGGTGGGAGGAGCCACTAACTTCCAAAACAGCTGAGACCAGCTGGACAAAGTAAACAAACACAGATACACAGCAAGCTCTCAGAACCCAAATTTCACTGTGTATTTTTTCACATTGGATGTTGCTCTGGACTTTTTTGTTTCTTGTTTAATACAATTAGCCATGCCCACTAGCACTCCTTTTGACACTTATACACATATATATATACAGTGTTCGACAAATAATTATAACCACATGCCCATGGCGAGTGGATTTAGGCCGCTGGCGAGCCGTGCTGCGACTCTATGAATTACCCTGCTCGCGCCAATTTTTTTTTTTTAAATAAATAAATAATCCCCCTCCCTGATTGATTTAACCCTGGGAAGAGGGCCGGCAGGCAGCTCTGGGTTAGCCCCTTCCCCCAATCTCCTCCCCCTCCTGATCCCCCCCCCCCCAACCCCCGATCCCCACTTGCTGCCCGGGGGTGTCCGCCTCTGAAGGGGGTCCACTTCCGCTTCAGGGGGGGAGCATGCTGCGGCGTTGGCCTCTTCGGGGGGGGAGTGCTGTGGCGTCTGCTTCGGGGGGGGGGGGGTGCTGCGGTGGTGTCCGCCTCTGGAGGGGGGGTGGCCCCTTGCAGAGGCCCTCCTGCCGTGTGGAGGGCTTACTGCCGTGCAGAGGCCCCACTGCTGCCATGTGCGACCCCCTGCCTTGCGGGTGAGTGTGTGTGTGTGAGTGACAGACTGAGTGACTGTGTGTGTGTGTGTGTGTGTGTGTGTGTGTGACTGACTGTGTGTGTGAGTGTCTATGAGTGTGTGTGTCTGTGAGTGTGTGAGTGTGTGTGTGTGTGTGTGTGTGTGTGTGTCTGTGTGTGTGTGTGTGTGTGTGTGTGTGTGTGTGTGTGTGTGTGTGTGTGTCTGTGAGTGTCTGAGTGTCTGAGTCTGTGTGTGTGAGTGTCTATGAGTGTGTGTGTCTGTGAGTGTGTGAGTGTGTGTGTGTGTGTGTCTGTGTGTGTGTGTGTGTGTGTGTGTGTGTGTGTGTGTGTGTGTGTGTGTGTGTGTGTGTGTGTGTGTGTGTGTGTGTGTGTGTGTGTGTGTGTGTGTGTGTGTGTGCCTGTGTGTCTGTGAGTGTCTGAGTGTCTGAGTGTGTGTGTGTGTGTGTGTTTGTCTGAATGTGTGTCTGTGAGTGAGTGTGTGTGTCTGTGAGTGTGTGTGTCTGTGAGTGTGTGAGTGTGTGTCTGTGAGTGTGTCTGTGAGTGAGTGTGTGTCTGAGTGTGTGTGTATGTCTGTAAGTGTGTGTGTCTGTGAGTGAGTGTGTGTGTCTGTTAGTGAGTGTGTGGGTCTGTGAGTGTGTCACCCTCTCTCCCTCTCTGTGTCACCCTCTCCCTGTGTCACCCTCTCCCTGTGTCACCCTCTCCCTCTCCCTGTGGCACCCTCTCCCTGTGTCACCCTATCCCTCTCCTGCATCACCCTCTCCCTTTCTCTGTGTCACCCTCTCCCTGTGTCACCCTCTCCGTCGCCCTCACCCTCTCCGTTGCCCTCACCCTCTCCCTGTCGCCATCACCCTTTCCCTGTCGCCCTCACCCTTTCAACCGTTTCCCTGTCGCCCTCACCCTTTCCCTGTTGCCCTCACCCTTTCCCTGTCGCCCTTACCCTATCCCTGTCGCCCTCACTCTTTCCCTGTCGCCCTCACCCTTTCCCTGTCACCCTCTCCCTCTCCCTCTCGCTCTCTGTCGCCCTCTCTCTTTCGCTCTCTGTTGCACTCTCTCTGGGGGCGGGACTAGGGGCGGGGCTAGGTGGCAAGTAGATTTTTTTGTTCGGCGAGTAGATTTTTGGTGATTTATCGAACACTGTATATATATATATATACAGTGGTTGACAAATCACCAAAAAATCTACTCGCCACACAAACAAATCTACTCGCCACCTAGTACCAAACGTGTGCTGCTTGGGCCAATATTTACTCGCCCGGGGGTTAAATCCACTCGCCCGGGGAGAGCAAATGTATAGGTTTGTCGAACACTATATATATATATATATATATATATATATATATTGTGACAAACGGCTTACTCCGGGGCTCCGTCGTTTGTCCGGGACTGTTTAGAACACGGTCTTTTAGGGTAGGTTAAATGATGAGGCGTCACGTACTGTTCCTTTAAACAGGCTATGCCTGGTTTATTCAGTCCCAGGCACTGAGACTGCCACAGTGCATACAACAGAAAACAGATCAAAACAAAAGCTGCTCACCTGAGCGATAACTTAACTTAGATATCCCTGACTCAGGGTTGGAAGTGGCTTTTCCACTTCCAACATCAAAACACAGTACTTTTGCAGTCTTACACAAATGAACAGAAAGATTGAACCTGTTTGGGGAAGAGGCTTCTCCCCTCTGTAGTTCAGCAGCCTTCCAGCCTCCTGGCTCTGGTGGGGAGACCATAGCAAACAGGAAATCAGTCTTTCATACCTGATTCCTAATTAGCATGACAGGTGACAGAAATCAGGCAGCAGACAAACTCTGGTCTGGATCTCTCATCCCTCAGTTCCAGCGCTTGCCAAACTGTGGGATGGAGTGAATGTATTATAAGGCTGCACTCCCAGGCCAAACAGGATAGAAACTGTCTAGTATCCTGGGAGCCCTATATACGGAATTTATTACCATCCCCTGGTTTCTGTCACATATCCTCCCCCCCAGCTCAGACCTCGAGGGATGAGCGACCATGGATATTAGGGAGTGCATCCTTGACAACCCGTCAGCATTGCCATGTTTGTGCCCTGACCTGTGTTCCACAGAAAATTTAAAGGGTTGTAGGCTTAGGAACCACCTGGTCACTCTAGCATTCTTTTCCCTGTTTTGACACATCCAGGTAAGGGGTGCATGATCTGTGACCAACCGGAATTTTCTCCCCAACAGGTAGTATTTGAGCGTCTCTACAGCCCACTTTATTGCGAGACACTCTTTCTCTACTATGGAGTAATTTTTCTCCTGGGGATTTAGTTTCCTACTTAAATAAAGGATGGGGTGCTCCTCACCTTGAGACTCCTGGGAGAGTACCGCCCCCAGCCCTACCTCAGATGCGTCGGTTTGGACTACGAACTCTTTGGAGAAGTCAGGTGTGACCAACACTGGTTGGGCACAGAGAGCTTCTTTCAGGCTTCTAAAGGCCTGTTCGGTTTCGGGGGACCACTTTACCATTAGCGGTCCTCTTGCTTTTGTGAGGTCAGTTAGTGGGGTTGCCTTAGTTGCAAAATTGGGAATAAACCTTCTATAGTACCCAATTAACCCCAAAAAGGTCCTTACTTGTTTTTTTGTAACTGGCCTTGGCCAATTTTGTATCGCCTCCACTTTGAGTGTTTGGGGTTTGAGTAAACCTCTGCCAATAGAATATCCCAGATACTTGGCCTCCTCCAGACCAATAGTGCATTTAGCGGGGTTAGCAGTTAGTCCAGCAGACCGGACTGCGTCAAGCACAGCTTGGACCTTTGGAAGGTGGGATTGCCAATCTTCACTATGGATTACCACATCATCCAGGTAGGCGGCAGCTTACCGAGCATGTGGTTTTAAAATTTTATCCATCATTCTTTGGAATGTGGCGGGAGCTCCATGTAAGCCAAAAGGCAACACCTTATACTGAAAGAGGCCGTCTGGGGTTGAGAAGGCTGTCTTTTCTTTTGCCCTTTCTGTGAGGGGAACCTGCCAGTACCCTTTTGTTAGGTCTAGGGTTGTGAGATATCGGGCTTTGCCCAGTCTCTCTACAAGTTCATCTACCCTGGGCATAGGATAAGTATCAAATTTTGACACCGCGTTTAGTTTCCGGTAGTCATTACAAAACCTTGTTGTACCATCTGGCTTTGGGACTAAGACTATAGGGCTGTTCCACCCACTTTGGGATTCCTCAATTACACCTAGTTTTAGCATTTTTTTAACCTCTAAACTTATAGCCTTTCTTTTGGCCTCTGGGATTCGGTACGGTTTAAGGTTAACTCGGACCCCCGGTTCAGAGACTAGGTCATGTTCAATTACGCTAGTTCTACCTGGCCGTATAGAGAAGATTTCTTTGTTTCTTTTCACTAAATTCTGAACCTCTCGTTTCTGATGAACAGACAGGGTTTCAGCTATGCTAACCTCTGGGTCAGTTTCTTGATTCTCTGACGGACCTGGGGGTACTAGGGTTAACAAGACTTCTCTATCTTTCCAGGGCTTGAGTAGGTTTATATGGTAAATTTGCTCAGGTTTCCTCCTACCTGGCTGTCTTACCTTATAATTTACTTCTCCCACTCTTTCCAAGACCTCATATGGCCCATGCCATTTAGCAAGGAATTTACTCTCCACGGTGGGAACCAGAACTAGTACCCTATCACCTGGAGAAAAAATTCTGACCCTAGCACCCTTATTATATGTATTCCTCTGTGCTTCTTGAGCTTTCTCCATGTGTTCCCTCACTATGGGTAGGACTGCAGCAATGCGGTCCTGCATCTGGGCAACATGCTCTATTACACTTCTGTAAGGGGTAACCTCGTGTTCCCAAGTCTCTTTGGCTATATCCAGTAAGCCCTTTGGGTGTCGGCCATACAATAGTTCAAACGGGGAGAAGCCAGTGGATGATTGGGGAACTTCCCTAATGGCAAATAACAGGTACGGTAACAAACAATCCCATTTTTTCCCATCTTTATCAACCGCCCGCCGTAACATGCTCTTTAAGGTTTTATTGAACCTTTCCACTAAACCATCTGTTTGTGGATGATAGACTGAGGTTCTGAGATGCTTGATTTTTAGGAGTTTACATAGCTCTTTCGTTACTTGGGACATAAATGGTGTTCCCTGGTCAGATAGAATCTCTTTAGGAATCCCGACCCGGGAAAACAGAACTACTAACTCTTTTGCTATGTTTTTAGCAGAGGTGCTACGTAGGGGAACTGCCTCCGGATATCGGGTGGCATAATCTAATATTACCAATATATGCTGATGTCCCCTAGCAGACTTTATTAGGGGTCCTACTAGATCCATAGCAATCCGGTCAAATGGTACCTCTATTATGGGAAGGGGTACCAATGGGCTGCGGTACGCCTTGAACGGGGCGGTGATCTGACATTCTGGGCATGAGGAACAATAATTCGTAATTTCTGCCAGAACCCCAGGCCAATAGAAGCTTCGGAGAACCTTTTCTTTTGTCTTTTCCACCCCTAGGTGTCCCCCCAATGGATGACTATGTGCGAGGTGTAATACTACGTTACGGAATGTCCGTGGTACCAACAATTGTTTAGTTGTAACTGATTTCCTTTTATCAACCCGATATACTAGGTCGTTCTCTACCTCGAAGTAGGGGTAAGCAAGTGACCTATCTGGTTGGCCAAGAGTACTATTCAGGTCCCGTATATTTCCCCTTGCTACCGCTAATGTGGGGTCCTCCCACTGGGCCTTCTTAAAACTCCCAGGACTGACCTCTAGGTCAGCGAGGGTCTTATCCGGTTCTGGGGTGGTAAGTGTCTGCTCAACATCTTGATTTGGGGTATTCCCTACCAAAGTAGTGATGGGGAAGGGAATTTTACAGCACTCCTCCTTTTCCCCCTTCTTATTTGGGCCCTCGTCAACCTCCATTTCTGAAAAAGGGAAAGGATTTGTTTCTTCTAATACTTCGTTATGGTCTGCTATTGAACTCTGGGCGCTATTCTGAGCGGGGGACCACATTTTTAGAAAATGGGGAAAGTCGGTCCCTATTAACACATCATGTGCCAGTTTGGGTACAATACCCACCTTGAAATCTAAAGAACCAAACTCTGTTTCAAAAAAAACATCAACAGTGGAATATTCATGATTATCCCCATGTATACAACAAATTGCCACTCTTTGTGAACTGTTTCCCTGTTTCTTCTTAATGGGCAAGAGGTATTCGGACACTAGTGTGACCATGCTCCCAGAGTCAAGAAGTGCCCGAACCCTCTTACCATTAACCTTTACAAATGCCCACAGATGGTTATTCAAGGGGTCCTCTGGGCTAGGGCCCATACATTGGGACAACAGCGAATAAGGTTCCACGCTGTTGCATTGCATGGGCTCATCATTTAGTGGGCAGATTTTTGCTGTGTGGCCCCTCTCATGACAATTTACACATTTAGGTACATAGTCTGTGTCCCACTTAGAGCCTTTTCCCGGCTCCCCATGTTGGCTATTGCCCTTAGTGTGCGAACCACTGTTGCTGGTGCTGCGTGAAGGTGGTCGCCGCTCTTCAGCGCCCCTTAACCCCGGTACCCTTTTACCGTCTCTGGAAGAGTCCTGGAACCTCGGGTAGTGGGGTTGCTCCACGACTGTGGGTTGCGGGTGCTCTTCTGCTGCATTGTACCTTTCTACGAGGGCCACAAGCTCATCCGCATTGTGGGGGTCACTCCGACTGACCCAACGGCGTAAGGCAGAGGGAAGTTTCCTCAAGAACTGGTCCATGACCAACCGTTCCACGATGTGGCTGGCTGAGTTGATCTCGGGTTGTAGCCACTTCCGGGCGAGGTGGATGAGGTCATACATCTGGCTTCGGGTGGCTTTATCCATCGTGAAGGACCATGCGTGAAACCTTTGGGCGCGAACAGCCGTGGTTACGCCGAGGCGGGCGAGGATCTCGAACTTCAATTTTGCGTAGACGTTAGCTTCGGCTGGCTCTAGATCAAAGTAAGCCTTCTGGGGTTCGCCGCTTAGGAAGGGTGCGATTAGACCAGCCCACTCAGCTTCTGGCCATCCCTCTCTCTGTGCCGTGCGTTCAAACGTGAGAAGATAGGCTTCCACATCATCCGAGGGTCCCATCTTCTGAAGGTAGTGGCTTGCCCTGGTCATTTTCGGTACTGGGGCTGCCGCTGCCAGTGGAAGGTTACTGATAGTCCCCCTCAGGATCTCGAGTTCCTGCTGTAAGCCCTGAGCGAACCGCTGTTGCTCCTCTCTCAGCAAGCGGTTTGTCTCTTGCTGGTTTGCATTCGCGTTTTGCAGGGCTTCATTCGTCTGTTGCTGGTTTGCATTCGCCTGTTGCTGGTTGGCATTAATCTCTTGCTGGGCTATTAGCAGCTGTTGCTGGGCTGCATTCGTCTGCTGCTGGTTTGCATTAGTTTCTTGCTGGGCTATTAACAGCTGTTGCTGGGTTTCATTCACGTCTTTCTGGGCAGCGACATTGCGTACCAGCGCACCCACCACGTCTTCCATCTTGTTTGCAGAGGATGAAAAAAACTTTTTTTTTTTTTTTTTTTTTTTTTCTTCAAAGTTCTTCAACCCGCAGACCCCCTAGTGTTCTGCCCGCATTCTCCACCATATGTGACAAACGGCTTACTCCGGGGCTCCGTCGTTTGTCCGGGACTGTTTAGAACACGGTCTTTTAGGGTAGGTTAAATGATGAGGCGTCACGTACTGTTCCTTTAAACAGGCTATGCCTGGTTTATTCAGTCCCAGGCACTGAGACTGCCACAGTGCATACAACAGAAAACAGATCAAAACAAAAGCTGCTCACCTGAGCGATAACTTAACTTAGATATCCCTGACTCAGGGTTGGAAGTGGCTTTTCCACTTCCAACATCAAAACACAGTACTTTTGCAGTCTTACACAAATGAACAGAAAGATTGAACCTGTTTGGGGAAGAGGCTTCTCCCCTCTGTAGTTCAGCAGCCTTCCAGCCTCCTGGCTCTGGTGGGGAGACCATAGCAAACAGGAAATCAGTCTTTCATACCTGATTCCTAATTAGCATGACAGGTGACAGAAATCAGGCAGCAGACAAACTCTGGTCTGGATCTCTCATCCCTCAGTTCCAGCGCTTGCCAAACTGTGGGATGGAGTGTATGTATTATAAGGCTGCACTCCCAGGCCAAACAGGATAGAAACTGTCTAGTATCCTGGGAGCCCTATATACGGAATTTATTACCATCCCCTGGTTTCTGTCACAATATATATATATATATATATATATTGTGACATAGTCCAAAGATGTTAGGCAGCTTTCTGTCCCGTTTTAGGTCAGAAAGTGCAGGAATAGTTAAAAATGATCCATTCCACAGCTTCACATTAACTCAGACTGCTGGATGGAAAATCCAGACCACAGATTACAATGGGTCTAGTTCTCCCTCACCTGCTCTTCTAATCACTTGCACAGGTATTTAGAACAGAGAGGTTTGCATTTCAGTCTCTCTCCTTAGAGCCTGGAGGCTGGGGGTATCGCTGCTCCTCGGAATCCAGTTCGGGGTGGACGGTCCCTCCAAGTATCACAGTACCAGAGGATTTGCCTGGACACTTGGGACCGAGTTCCCACCACGAACAGATAAGACAAAACAAATGTTTATTGCTGTTGCTAAACCACTGTGCTGTATCTAGTGACCCTAAATAAGAGAGCATTGTTTTAAGCTGGGGAACCAGGTTAGTTGGCCAACAGCTGTTAGAGAGACTGATTCTGATGTGTAGTTAGATCCCTGAAAGGGATAGGATTTTGTTTATATGATTTTGGTTTTATTTCTTAAAAATAACAGTGTGGGAAATACTGTAACACTGAAATGAGTGAACTGCTGAATTAAAGTATCTGAGTACCTCTAATCTACACTTGTTAAAGCTGCAGTACCTTACTTGGATGAAAATAAAGCAGGCAGAAGCCTGAGTTAAGCAGCATAATACTTTGCATGATCCTGTTTTTTGTATAAATAACCCTAGAAGACTGTGTCGGGAAGAACCCAGACAGACGTCAACGCTACAAAAGAGGGGCGTTTGTCACAATATATATATTGTGGTAATTTGCTCTTTTGGAGGTTAATGGCTCCTCCCACCCAGGGTTTAAAGCTCGCCCCTTCCCACTGTCCAAGTAAGCAGGTTTTCTTTTCATGCAGCTGGTTGCGACAGGTTCAATGCCAGAACCATCCTTCTTCTAATTATAGAGGTAAATAAGGATTTTAATCAGTTAGTGTTAGGACCTGCGATATTATGGTAATGCCTTGAAAGTGGCTCACAGGCTTATACGCTTTGGGCAAAGGGTTAACTAAATTACCATTTTTTCAGCAGATATATAGGCATTTCACTGTGTATTTTTGTATTGGATGTTGCTCTGGACTTCTTTGTTTCTTGTGTTATACAATTAGCCACGCCCAGTAGCACTCCTTTTGACACTTATAAACATAAATATATATTGTGGTAATTACCACACACACACCTTTTGTAAAGCACTGTATACATTGTGGGGTCGTCATTCATTTATATTTACATAGATACACACACACACTCTTACATCACTAACATTCAGGAACCATTTAACACCTCAAGCCATAAATCACATCTACACACGGGGGAGGGACAAGCACACATAACATTCCAAGAGACATGGTTTTTACGTAAACCCTTTGCTTGCTTTATTCATTGTACTGTAACTCCGCCGGAAGAAGAGATCAGTGTATCTCGAAAGCTCGCACAAATAAAAGCATTTCGTTAGCCACAGAACGGTATTGTCTATTTATTTTTGATTATTGAAGCTCGGCTAACATGGTACTGATACTTCTACATGTATACATGTATACGTCTTAGACAGGTCTGCAACCCAGCCTTTCATTCATTATCACCTTGCATACAGTGCTCCCACTGCAGCAAGGGTTCTGGGAAATGACATGCAAATGAGCACACAATGTGTCACCTTTTGCCTGGAATATCAATTTACATGGAGCCCATTTAGGCATGAATCCATTCCAGGCAAAAGGTGACACATTGTGTGCTCATTTGCATGTCATTTCCCAGAATCCCTTGCTGCAGTGGCAGCATTATATGCAAGGTGATAATGGTTGAAAGGCAGGGTTGCAGACCTGTCTAAGACATGTGAATGTGCTCACAAGTAATATTCTTTATTGGCTATATGCTAACGGTTTTCTGTCGCCTTTTTCACCCACCATAACTTAAAATGTATGGTAAACCTACCCAGCCTAGAAATATTTCAAAGCAAGTATAAACCAACCTCACACTGATGATACCCATCAAGGTTGAAATATGTCTGTGAGTGGTTTAAACTTGCTTTGCTAGTCCCATGCTGTGTTTAAAATCTGTGTGAATGGCGAGACATCAGATTAAATGGGCTCCATGTAAATGGATATTCCAGGCAAAAGGTGACACATTGTGTGCTCATTTGCATGTCATTTCCCAGACTCCCTTGCTGCAGTGGGAGCACTGTATGTGAGGTGATAATGGTTGAAAGGCATGGTTGCAGTCCTGTCTAAGACATGTGAATGTACTCACAAGTGATATTCTTTATTGGCTACAGTATCAGTGGTTCCCAAACTTTTTCCGTTCAAGGCTCCCTCAGGCGATCAGGATTTTTCAAGGCTCCCCAAGGTTATCAGGATTTTTCCACGGTGCCCAAAGTGAAAACATAGTTGTATATAGATACCTAACAGTTGGAGTGCGCAGTTGGTATGTCTCTCACAGAGACTCTCTCTCTCGCGCGCGCACTCTCTCTCTCACACACCCTCTCTCTCACACACACTCTCTCTCACACACACTCTCTCTCACACACACTCTCTCTCACACACCCTCTCTCTCACACACCCTCTCTCTCACACACCCTCTCTCTCACACTCTCTCTCACACTCTCTCTCACACTCTCTCTCACACTCTCTCTCACACTCTCTCTCACACTCTCTCTCACACTCTCTCTCACACTCTCTCTCACACTCTCTGTCTCTCTCACACTCTCTGTCTCTCTCACACTCTCTGTCTCTCTCACACTCTCTGTCTCTCTCACACTCTCTGTCTCTCTCACACTCTCTGTCTCTCTCACACTCTCTGTCTCTCACACACTCTCTGTCTCTCACACACTCTCTGTCTCTCACACACTCTCTGTCTCTCACACACTCTCTATGTCTCTCTCACACACTCTCTCTCACACTCTCTGTCTCTCTCACACTCTCTGTCTCTACCACACTCTCTATGTCTCTCTCACACACACTCAGACACTCACATACACACAGGGGAAATAAGAACGGGGGGGTGAATCTGAGCAGGGGGGCAAGGGGGAAGCAAGAAAGGCATGGAGCAGTACTCACCACGTACTCCATGCAGGAAGAGGCGAGCCTCGCTTTGCAAGCTCGTATAGAGCTTGCTGCGGGCCCAAAAAAAATCCTGGCAGCGTGCCAACATGCTGCCTGGCGCATCGCGAGCGCGCTAAATCCTGTCAACCCGTGGTGACGGGGCGATGGGATTTATCGAGGTGCGCGGCTGCGCAGGGGCCCCGCGCCCCCTGACTACATGGCCCGGGACGCCAGTAGCCCCTGCCGCCAACAGAAATCGTGGGGCCCGGGACAAACATTTTAAGCAGCCACCCCTGTGTCAGCGGTATTGCCCGCCGCCCCACCCCCCATTTCACACCTCACGAGCCCCCATCCCATGTATTTCTCTCCTTTCCGTCTCACCCCCCGCCTCGCATGTATTTCTCTCCCCTGCTTCTCACTCTTTCTCCCTGTTTTCCTCACTCACCCCCTCTCTCCTCTCCCTCCATCAATTACCCCACGCTCACTCATTCCGTCTTCCCCCCCCACAAGATATATACCAAAAAACTTCCCACCCCCGAATACATACAAAAAAATCCCAACCCCCCAAATATATACAAAAAACCCACCTAATTTTTAATTTTTATATATATGCACACACAATATATATATGTATTCACACACACACACACACACACACACACACACACACACACACACACACACACACACACACACACACACACACACACACACACACACACACACACACACACACACACACACACACACACACACACACACGTAACCATGCTGTAAAATGGCTACAGTCATCTCTCCTGCTGACAGTAAGGCCTGGTAAGTTATGGGCATGCCAGTAGTAATTATGGAGGTTTGCCCTCACACCCTGGTGAGGAGCCCTATGTATGGATGGGAGTGGTCACATGCTCTGAATCCATGATTAGTGATGTCAGAGTTGTGCCAGCCCCCAGAGTATACATAAGGCACAGCACTGCTCAAAAGTTAGGTTGTTGGTGGGAGTTCAGAGTGGTTCAGAGGTTATGAAAGGAGTTGGTTGTAGATGTTGGAGTAAGGAGCAAGTCTGAGTACAGACTTGGGAGGAGACAGCTCATAAGACTGTGACCAGGGACCTGGCACAGGGAATATCTCCCTAAATGGAGATAGGGAATCCACCAATTTGGGAAAGGACACCTTTCAAAGGGAAGTGCGGTGAACATGAGCGGCTGAGTACAACCGCTGTGAGGGGCAGCTGGCCCGCCGCAAGTCAATAAAGATGATCTTGTTAACTCATACCCTCGTGTGTAAGAATGGAGTGATTACACAGAGGAGTGCACCACAGAGGAGTTCCTCACCAGGACCATCCACAAGCGGACGCTGGGATCCTGATGAGGTGGAGGCGCTGCACTGGATATAGGTAGGACTCATGCACACTACCTCAGCTGCCTGTCTGGGTTGGCAATCCCCACACAACATCATGCGGGAGACTCAGGAGTCCTGTTGCCAACAGGTGCACCACCAGACACTACACTGTAATGGGGACTGGTTAGACCACAGGGGCCAATGTGAGATTGGGTGGGTCAGGCTAGGCCATAAAATCCGTTACATTTGGTGGCGCTGCTGAGATAGACCTGTCAACAGGACAGGCTTTTGCTAGGTCACTTGGAAACAGGGAGAGTGTCTGCTGCCACTTTGTGCTGCGTTGGGACGGACCTAGGGGTAGTCAGGGGGCTGATGGAGTTTGTCAGTTCGCAGGGACGACCTAGGGGCCTGAAAGAAGTTGGGGGTTTGGAGCCGGGCTATAGCTGTCCTAGTCACCTTGAGGCAGTGCTAGTTGGTAGGATGCCTAAAGGGATAGCCTGTTAACGTGGTCAGGAATTCTGGAGAGGGTCTGCGCTAGGCTAGCCAACAGTAGGTAGACGCCCCAGTACTGCATGGAAGAGCCAGAGTACTCTAGCCCATTCCAGACCACTTACCGAAGGGAGCACAGACTGGGAGGAAGGAGATACAGCAGACACTGAGAGAGTGAGCCTAGCCTGAGGTAGTGCATACACAAGTCCAGCCTACATTAGGTACACAAGGTGATGCATCAAGGTAATCTTTATTGTACCGGTTTGGTAGCTGCCCCGCAGAGAGGAGCTCCATGTACAATAATCATAAGTACAGTGAAAGAATGGCGACCGCTAGAATGGAGGATCCGCGCGGTGCGGAAGGTCCAAGATGGCGGACGGAGGTTAATGGAGAGAGCGCACATGGCGTGTGTGCGGGTGAAGAGCATGCTACAGAAATGACTTTCACGAGCCTGCTGTGGAGTGGTGCTAAGGCTGTAGCTGCACCGTTTTGGTCCTGCCTAGGACCGCAGGGTGTTACCCTGGAGGACAGTGTTGAAGACATTGTGGTTGTGAGCGGTGTAAAAGAAGGATCTGCTTGCCAGCCGGTGAGCGCTATACAGAAGGCTACCTCAGTCGCTAAAGTGATTGGCAAGGCTAACCAAGATGGCGGCTCCCGCTTCCCTGGGAGACCGCGTGGGCTCGTTGCAGAGAATTCTGCAGTTGCAAAAGTTGCAGACAGTTGGCCGGGATTGGCGCGAAAGAAAGAACCCCACCCTGTTGGGGGTAATGGCGCGAAAGCTATGGCCGCGCCTTCCAGGACTGTGATAGGTGCGGCCTCAATTAAAGGACATCCTATTAAGCTGTGGGACCCGCCCATAATTGCTACAAGTGGGGGTGGTTTCCAGCTTTGTCAGATGAGGGTGGAGCTAGTCAAGGGAGTGGCTGGCAACTCAACCCCTGCTTGTTAGTCACGCGGAGCCAGATCACAGAACAGACCGCTGCGGCAAGTATCTCCTACTAAGACAATGGCCTGTCCACAAGAAGCGACTGCCATGGTATCTACCCAGCCATATTCAGTACCAGGAGGCTTACTGGTGATTCGGGTGGCGGGCACCGAGACTGTGGTGTGCCTCTGTCTACAATGCAGGCTACCCGGCGGTACCGTGGGCACGCAATGTGGTACACAGTACTTGTGGCCTATGCCTACATTTGTGCCCATCCAGACTATCGAACCCACGGGGGATACGGCTAGGCTGTCTGCCGGGTCCCCCGGTGCACTGTGGAAAGAAGGTGCGGATCCCGGAGAATGGGGATCGGGGCCGGTTGTTAAGACCGAGCCCGAGGAGAAAGGAGCAGTCGGTCAGCGTACCGACTGAGAGACTAAAAGGCGGTCGCCACGAACGGTAACCCCGAGCAGAGTGGAAGCGGATTCCTCCGATGAGGAACCCAGAGTGCCGCCCGGTGCAGTGATCCGGCCTGTGGCAGTATCCTGTGGAGAAAACGGGAGGAAGGTACCACTTACCGGGAGTATCGGTGAGAGGAGTCGGGTGTCGCCAGTGGAGCGGAAGGCCGAGAGGCGGAGTCCTTCCATTCCTGGGACCGGCGGGTCCAGTGGTGACGGGCGATCCACGCCCACCCTGCAGAGCGGTAAGAGCAGCCCTTGTTCTCACCAGGCTCCGGTGACGGCATCCATGGAGGAAAGGCGGTGTCAGGCCCAGGCGGTGCACAAGAAGGCAGCAGAACTTCCGGACGTAGTCCTGGAGGAAGAGATCCCGCATGGGGATCCATTGCAAGATGGCGGAGTTTCCGGTTCCGGTGATGACGTCACTTCCGGTGGAGGTAGCGGAACGACTGGAGAGATGACAGCGACGCCTCGGCAATTGGGCAGTGTTTCCCGATCACCTGTGACAACAAAGAGCTGGCAGGCTGCGAGGAGAGTCGAGAAGGGTGAGGCTCAGCCAGCGGAGAGTCCTCGCAGTGATTCTGGACAATCTAAGGGTAGAGAGCGGGTCGGAGCCCCGCGGATACCATTTGCCCGCTGTATGCCCAAACCCATGCCCTAGATAAAGCCCCTGTCCCAGTCACCTTTTCCCGTGGGTCCACGTCCAGCTTGGGGATGTCGGGAGGGTCCCAGGGAACCGGTGAGGAACGGACTGGGGAGAGACTGGCGAGTTAATAGGCTATTCGGGGGAGGCATCTATGTCTAGTTGGAGCCCTAGCGTGGCTTTTGTAAAGTTGGAGGAGAGGCCAAAGCGTGTGGGGTGGCCTAAGTCCTGATCTACTGGGACATCGGGGGTGTCTTCCTGGGGGGACACAGAGGAGGGAGATTCCCTAGAATCAGAGCCCGAGAAGGTTAGGGAGACCCGGTGGTGGGCCCCATTATTCGAGGGTTATGTGGGATGGATGGACCGCTCTCGGTTCCTACTACAAAGGGAGGATGTAGTAGATTACTAGTGGGCTAAAGGGGAATTTACCCCGGAGAAGCGGCAAAAAGAGATGCAGGAGCGGTGGTTTCAAATCTGACACGGCAGTATAAAGCCCAAGGTTCCCAGTATACTGACAGACTTCGTGGACCCAGACGAGCTCCTATCATGGGTGTTGCCAGGGAAGGCAGGGAATGCTAATTTAACACGGTGTAGCCGGGCTGAGAGGGCTATTACCGCCAAGTACAAGTACTCCCAAGGCTTGGAATATCCCTATGTTCCGGAACCCCTCATGCAGGAGATCGAGGACAATAGGGACAGATGGTTGCGAGAGACCATAGAGGAGTATATGGTGAATAAGGGGGGTTCCATTAAGGGCAGCAGAGCTGAGGAGAGGATAGCGCACCTTATGCGGGTGTGGAGTATAGGCAGGAATGTCTATAAGCACAAAGTGGTGTATCGACCTGAAAGGGGGTTGCCACGCGATTATAGTGTGACCGTCCTGGACATGGGGGGTCGGGAAGTTAAGAAACCCGATCCTCGTCACTATTATTAGGGGGAACAGGATGGCTGTTGCGTAAGTTAGTGGCTGCTGGTCAGGGCTTGCTTGACGCAATGTTTTGTGAAATCTGTCAATGTTGTGACTAATTATGTGTGTCATTCATTTTACAGTGCTTCCTGAAGAAAGGTACTTCAAATTTAGGTCCCACCCGGGGACGGTGGGATTCACCAGGGGGAGAATGTAACCATGCTGTAAAATGGCTACAGTCATCTCTCCTGCTGACAGTAAGGCCTGGTAAGTTATGGGCATGCCAGTAGTAATTATGGAGGTTTGCCCTCACACCCTGGTGAGGAGCCCTATGTATGGATGGGAGTGGTCACATGCTCTGAATCCATGATTAGTGATGTCAGAGTTGTGCCAGCCCCCAGAGTATACATAAGGCACAGCACTGCTCAAAAGTTAGGTTGTTGGTGGGAGTTCAGAGTGGTTCAGAGGTTATGAAAGGAGTTGGTTGTAGATGTTGGAGTAAGGAGCAAGTCTGAGTACAGACTTGGGAGGAAACAGCTCATAAGACTGTGACCAGGGACCTGGCACAGGGAATATCTCCCTAAAGGGAGATAGGGAATCCACCAATTTGGGAAAGGACACCTTTCAAAGGGAAGTGCGGTGAACATGAGCGGCTGAGTACAACCGCTGTGAGGGGCAGCTGGCCCGCCGCAAGTCAATAAAGATGATCTTGTTAACTCATACCCTCGTGTGTAAGAATGGAGTGATTACACAGAGGAGTGCACCACAGAGGAGTTCCTCACCAGGACCATCCACAAGCGGACGCTGGGATCCTGATGAGGTGGAGGCGCTGCACTGGATATAGGTAGGACTCATGCACACTACCTCAGCTGCCTGTCTGGGTTGGCAATCCCCACACAACATCATGCGGGAGACTCAGGAGTCCTGTTGCCAACAGGTGCACCACCAGACACTACACTGTAATGGGGACTGGTTGACCACAGGAGCCAATGTGAGATTGGGTGGGTCAGGCTAGGCCAGAAAATCCGTTACACACACATATATATAATATATATATATATATATATACACACACACACATATATATACACACACATACACACACACACACACACATATATATACACACACATACAATATATACACACACATACAGTATATACACACACAGACACACACATATATATACATATATATATATACACACACACACATATACATACAATCACACACATATATACATATAAGAATCAGACCGGTGGCTTGCGGGAGAGCGTGCCGGTGATGCGAGGGGGGGGGGGGTGAGTTGAGTGGCTGAACGGCCCGGTCCCTGCACGGGGGAGGTCAGTGCTGCCAGTGCCTGTGCCACGTGGGGGGGAGAGCTGGTGTGCTGCGGAGGGGGGAAGGCTGCAGTGCTGCTGGGAGAGACAGATGTCTCCGGTGCTGCTCCTCCAGTGCGCGCGCCGGGCCTCCCTCTTGCTTACTTCCGGCGCTGCCAGCACGGTGACGCTGCTAGCAGGGTGACCCGGCGCCGGGTTGAGGGTTTTTTTTTTTTTTTAAATTAGCAGCCCTGACTGCGGCGCCCCTCTAGCCAAGCCACGGCGCACCAGGGCGCCTCAGCGCACAGTTTGGGAACCACTGGGCTATATGCTAACAGTGGAGACACACGCACACGTACCATTGTGCTTATAGTAAAACCTAGAAAGGTTGCAAATTGTTCCAGCTCAACGAGGGTACAGCACCATGAAGAAACATATACTGTAAAACAGAAGGGGAAACATTTTAGGAACCATGGGGAATGTACTGCCCTTCCTCTGGACATGCTAAAGCAAGTCCTATTAAAGTAATTAAGGTTTCACATACAGACACTGACACTCACAGATACAGACACTCACTGACACAGACACTCACTGACACAGACACTCACTGACACAGACACTCACTGACACAGACACTCACTGACACAGACACTCACTGACACAGACACTCACTGACACAGACACTCTCACTGACACAGACACTCTCACTGACACAGACGCTCCCCTCCTACAGACACTCACAGACACTCCCCTCCTTCAGACACTCACAGACACTCCCCTCATTCAGATACACACAGACACTCCTCCTCCCACAGACACTCCCCTCCTACAGACACTCACAGACACTCCCCTCTTACAGACACTCACAGACACTCCCCTATTCAGAAACTCAGACACTCCCCCTCCCACAGACACTCAGACACTCCCCTCCTTCAGACACTCACAGACACTCCCCTTCCACAGACACTCTCACTGACACTCCCGTTCCCACAGACACAACCGTTCCCACAAATACTCCCCCTCTCACAGACACAGACACTCCCTCTTCCAAAGACACTGATACTCTCACAGACACTGACACTCTCACAGACACTCTCCCTCCCACAGACACTCCCCCTCCCACAGACAATGACACTCTCACTGACACTCCCCCTCCCACAGAAACTCTCACTGACAGACACTCCTCCTCCCACAGTCACTACCCTCCCACAGACATTGACACTCACTGAAACTCCCCCTCCCACAGACACTCACTGACATTCCCCCTCACACAGACAGACACTGACTGACACTCCCCCTCCCACAGAGACTGACTCTCCCCCTCACACATACACTGACACTGACTGACACTCCCCCTCCCACAGACACTGACACTCCCCCTCAACCAGACACTGACACTCACTGACACTCTCCTCACACAGACACTGAAACTGACTGACACTCCCCCTCCCTGAGACACTGTCACTCCCCCTCCCATAGACACTGACACTCACTGACACTCCCCCTCCTACAGACACTCACTGACACTCCCCCGCCCAAAGACCCTGACTCTCCGTGACACTCTCCCTAACAGACCTCTCTCACTTTAAGTGAGCTGCTGCTGAGCGTGCGCTCTTGCCTGATCCTTCCTCTCCCCCCTGTAAGCTGGAAGTTGACGTGACTTCCAGCACTGGCAGGGAAAGGAAGGATAGCAGATGTGGGGTGCTGCCGCGCCACTGGACCTGGGACAGGATGGAAGTTGTCCCAGCTCTCCCACCTCCTGGTGATCCCGCTCCCCCCCACCCCTGGCAGCTGCAGAACCCCTGAGGGGTGCTCTTAGAACCCCGGTTTAAAATCAAGGCACTATCACGTACACTTGGTAGTACTGAACATTAGCGCCCCATTTTTCTTCTTTTTCAATAAACATAATACCACCCTCCCACCAATAAACAACCCCTCCCCCCTATTAATGATGAGGCCAGTTGAAAAAGCTGGGAACACACACACACACCTCTCACATTAGGGACAGCCCCCATTTTCCTCTACCACCCTCCTCTGCAGTGCACCATGCGCATCCTCCTCTGCTAACTTGAGAAAGCTGGGTAAGTAAAGAGTACTTTTTTGACACACACACACCAAATGAAACCCCCCCTCACAACACAGAATCCCCTCCCAGATGGAATCTGTACCCCCAAATCAGAATCCCCAACCCACAGAATCTGCCCCCCCAAAACAGAATCCCCCAACCCACAGAATCTGCCCCCCCCCCAAAACAGAATTCCCCAACCCACAGAATCTGCCCCCACAAAACAGGATCTGTCCCACCCCCAAAAACAGAATCTGCCCCCACAAAATAAAATCTCTCCAAAAAACAGAATCTCCCCCCAAAACAGAATCTCTCTTTCCCCACTCTTCCCCTCACTCGCCTTAGTGGATGCTCTGATGCCTTCTGCTCTGAATGGATGCCTTCTGCTCTGAATGGATGCCTTCTGCTCTGAATGGATGCCTTCTGCTCTGAATGGATGCCTTCTGCTCTGAATGGATGCCTTCTGCTCTGAATGGATGCCTTCTGCTCTGAATGGATGCCTTCTGCTCTGAATGGATGCCTGCTTCTCTGCCTTCTCCTTCCACAAGCAAGTGCACAGTGTGGCTCAGACAGAATTGAAACATTGTTCCCGCGCTGTACAGTTGCTTATAGCCCCGCCCATTCAGCCTTCTCCCCCAATCCAGGCTTGTGGTAGGCGACGAGGTGAAGACTGTCTGTGACATCTTGATGCATGGAAAATCTGCCGCCCCAAAATCTGCTGCCTTAGGCCGCGCTTATAGCGATGGCGACGCAACGTCGCCCGAAAACAATAGAATGCCGCCGCCGCGTGCGCTTATAGTGCATGCGACGGCGACAAGCGACGGAGCGAAAACCTGAAGCTGGCAAAATGTTATTTTTCAAGGGCCGTCGCGTCACGTGACGGCCCTTGAACAAATCAAATTGCCGAAATCCCGCAACGCCGCCGTCCGGCGAAACATAACTTTCGGCACTGCTTTAGGCCCGGGCCTAACGGCAAATCTAACAAACACTGACTATGGCTCAGATTCAGCAGGCTTCATTAAAACAGGGTTGGGTGATATTTTTCTTAAGTTAATGCCTTATTTTATATTCTAATTGCATGCAAAAATAATGGCTGTAATTCAGTTCATTGACATACTGTAGGGTTAATACAAGCTACTGTATTTTCAAATAACAATGGGTTACATAAGGCCTCGTTCAGGGTGCAGGCTTCGGAGGGAGGGCGTGCTGACGTGCGAGCTGCCGTGGGACACAATGTATTCAAATTGAATACTGGTTGTCAGGGTGGCAGCTGCCCTGTCTTCGAAGTACGGAGTTGACGCTGGCTACAGTTTCAATAAACAAACCAAGTCGTTTTTGAAGCTGCAGCAGCGTCACTGGTACTTCGGCAGCCAATGAAATCATTCTTGAGAATGATTTCAAGACTGCATCTTGGATCCCTAACCTCAGATCTGTAGCCCCGCCTCCTCAACTCCTGAAAAAGTCTGCTGGGGAGGATGAACACACATCGCCCAGCAGACTGCCGCCCACCCTCGCGAACGCCCGCCCTCCAACTCCTGCCTCTGGCACCCTGAACGAGGCCTAAGTCTTGGCATTACTCCCAGCCATACACTCATATAGGCTTTTTGTCTATCTTAGACCAAGCTACTTTTCACACCTCTGCCCTTAGACCTCATTTGTAGCATGTTGGTTTCAAAACAGTAACAGTTAGTGTTAGGTTTGAACCTGTGACCCATGATCCTGAGGACAGCAGCTTTGGCAGGAAGCCGGATCAGCACTTGGATACATCCCCTGCCTTTGACTGCCTTTGTACTACTGATGCTGCTGCTGCTACTGTTTCACTCAACTGGACCAGATCAGCTTCACTTACACATCCTCTTGTTTCCTAGTTGAGGCCAGCCCCTTCCTCGTGTACATCTTTGGATAAACTAGTTTTTTTGGCTTCTGTTACTTGTGTATTCTGCTACTAGTTTCCTGCCAGCTCTGACCCGTGCTTGCCTGACCACGCTGCTTGCCTTGACCTGTGCCTTTTTTACCACTGTACAGTACAAGCCTGCCTGACCATGCTGCCTACCATAACCTGTTCAAAAAGACTGTCCAAAGCGCACAAAATGTGTGCAATAAATTGGTCCACTATGACCTACTTGTGAGAACCCAATATAATAGCCCAAAGTAAGGGCAGTGCATACAATACTGTATAGTTAAGTGAATG